>NC_053027.1:67953774-68152898 GCF_003073215.2 Triticum urartu
AAGCTTGGGGATGCCCAAGGCACCCCAAGGTAATATTCAAGGACAACCAAGAGCCTAAGCTTGGGGATGCCCCGGAAGGCATCCCCTCTTTTGTCTTCGTTCATCGGTAACTTTACTTGGAGCTATATTTTCATTCACCACATAATATGTATTTTGCTTAGAGCGTCATTTTATTTTCTTTTGTTTTGCTTGCTGTTTGAATAAAATACAAAGATCTCAAATTCTTAAATGTTAGAGAGTCTTCATATAGTTGCATAATTATTCGACTACTCATTGATCTTCAGTTATATCTTTCGGAGTAGTTTGTTGTTGCTCTAGTGCTTCACTTATATATTTTTAGAGCATAGTGGCGTGGTTTTATTTTATAGAAATAGATGAAATCTCATGCGTCACTTATATTATTTTGGAGTCTTTTAGAACAGCATGGTAATTTGCTTTGGTTATGAATTTACTCCTTATATGATAGGCATCCAAGAGGGATATAATAAAAACTTTCATATAAAGTGCATTGAATACTATGAGAAGTTTGATACTTGATGATTGTTTTGAGATATGAAGATGGTGGTATTAGAGTCATGCTAGTTGAGTAGTTGTGAATTTGAGAGATACTTGTGTTAAAGTTTATGATTCCCGTAGCATGCACGTATGGTGAACCGTTACATGATGAAGTCGGAGCATGATTTATTTATTGATTGTCTTCCTTATGAGTGGCGGTCGGGGATGAGCGATGGTCTTTTCCTACCAATCTATCCCCCTAGGAGCATGCGCGTAGTACTTTGTTTAGATAACTAATAGATTTTTGCAATAAGTATGTGAGTTCTTTATTACTTATGTTGAGTCCATGGATTATACGCACTCTCACCCTTCCACCATTGCTAGCCTCTTTAGTATCGCGCAACTTTTGCTGGTACCTTAAACCCACCATATACCTTACTCAAAACAGCCACCATACCTACCTATCATGGCATTTCCATAGCCATTCCGAGATATATTGCCATGCAACTTACCACCATTCCATTTATTATGACACGCTCCATCATTGTCATATTGCTTTGCATGATCATGTAGTTGACATTGTATTTGTAGCAAAGCCACCGTTCATAAGTCTTCCATACATGTCACTCTTGATTCATTGCACATCCCGGCACACCGCCGGAGGCATTCATATAGAGTCATATTTTGTTATAAGTATCGAGTTGTAATTCTTGAGTTGTATGTAAATAAAAGTGTGATGATCATCATTATTAGAACATTGTCCCAGTGAGGAAAGGATGATGGAGACTATGATTCCCCCACAAGTCGGGATGAGACTCCGGACGAAAAAAAAGAAAGCCCATAAAAAAGAGAAGGCCCCAAAAAAACAAAAAAAATGAGAGAAAAAGAGAGAGGGGGCAATGCTACTATCCTTTTACCACACTTGTGCTTCAAAGTAGCACCATGATCTTCATGATAGAGAGTCTCCTATGTCGTTACTTTCATATACTAGTGGGAATCTTTCATTATAGAACTTGGCTTGTATATTCCAATGATGGGCTTCCTCAAAATGCCCTAGGTCGTCGTGAGCAAGAAGTTGGATGCACACCCACTAGTTTCTTTTGTTGAGCTTTCATATACTTATAGCTCTAGTGCATCCGTTGCATGGCAATCCCTACTCACTCACATTGATATCTATTGATGGGCATCTCCATAGCCCGTTGATACTCCTAGTTGATGTGATACTATCTTCTCCCTTTTTGTCTTCTCCACAACCACCCTTCTATTCCACATATAGTGCTATATCCATGGCTCACGCTCATATATTGCATGAAGATTGAAAAAGTTTGAGAACATCAAAAGTATGAAACAATTTCTTGGCTTGTCATTGGGGTTGTGCATGATTTAAATACGTTGTAGGGATAGCTTTCTTTGGCCATGTTATTTTGAGAAGACATGATTACTTTGTTAGTTTGCTTGAAGTATTATTATTTTTATGTGAATATTAAACTTTTGTCTTGAATCTTATGGATCTGAATATTCTTGCCACAATAAATAGAACTACATGGATACATATGTTAGGTAGCATTCCACATCAAAAATTCTGTTTTTATCATTTACCTACTCGAGGACGAGCAGGAATTAAGCTTGGGGATGCTGATACGTCTCCAACGTATCTATAATTTTGATTCTTCCATGCTATTATATTATCTGTTTTGGACGTTTATGGGCTTTATTATGCACTTTTATATTATTTTTGGGACTAACCTATTAACCCAGAGCCAGTGCCAGTTTCTGTGTTTTCCTTGTTTTAGAGTATCGCAGAAAAGGAAAATCAAATGGAGTCCAATTGACCTGAAACTTCACGGAAATTATTTTTGGACCAGAAGAAGCCCACGGAGTATTGGAGATGGACCAGGACAGTCCCGGGCTGCCCACAAGGGTGGGGGACGCGCCCACCCCCTAGGCACGCCCTCCTGCCACGTGGACAGCCCAAATATCCACCAGCGTGCTTCTTCCTCCTATATATACCCATATACCCTAAAAACTTCGAGGAGCACAATAGATCGTGAGTTCCGCCGCCAGAAGCCTCCGTAGCCACCGAAAACCAATCTAGACCCGTTCCGGCACCCTGCCGGAGGGGGAACGCCTCACCAGTGGCCATCTTCATCATCCCGGCGCTCTCCATGACGAGGAGGGAGTAGTTCTCCCTCGGGGCTGAGGGTATGTACGAGTAGCTATGTGTTTGATCTCTCTCTCTCTCATGTTTTTGAGGTGGTACGATCTTGATGTATCGCGAGCTTTGCCATTATAGTTGGATCTTATGATGTTTCTCCCCCACTACTCTCCTGTAATGGATTGAGTTTTCCGTTTGAAGTTATCTTGTCCGATTGAGTCTTTAAGGATTTGAGAACACTTGGTGTATGTCTTGCGTGGGATACCCGTGGTGACAATGGGGTATTCTATTGATCCACTTGATGTATGTTTTGGTGATCAACTTGCGGGTTCCGCCCATGAACCTACGCATAGGGGTTGGCACACGTTTTCGTCTTGACTCTCCGGTATAAACTTTGGGGCACTCTTTGAAGTACTTTGTGTTGGTTTGAATAGATGAATCTGAGATTGTGTGATGCATATCGTATAATCATACCCACGGATACTTGACGTGACATTGGAGTATCTAGGTGACATTAGGGTTTTGGTTGATTTGTGTCTTAAGGTGTTATTCTAGTATGAACTCTATGATATATTGAACGGAAAGTATAGCTTCGTGTTATTTTACTACGGACTCTTGAATAGATCGATCAGAAAGGATAACTTTGAGGTGGTTTCGTACCCTACCATAATCTCTTCGTTTGTTCTTCGCTATTAGTGCCTTTGGAGTGACTCTTTGTTGCATGTTGAGGGATAGTTATATGATCCAATTATGTAATTATTGTTGAGAGAACTTGCACTAGTGAAAGTATGAACCCTAGGCCTTGTTTGCTAGCATTGCAATACCATTTGTGCTCACTTTTATCATTAGTTACCTTGTTGTTTTTATATTTTCAGACTACAAAAACCTTTATCTACCATCCATATACCACTTGTAACACCATCCCTTCGCCGAACTGGTGCACCAATACAATTTACCATTGTATTGGGTGTGTTGGGGACACAAGAGACTCTTTGTTATTTGGTTGCAGGGTTGCTTGAGAGAGACCATCTTCATCCAACGCCTCCTACGGATTGATAAACCTTAGGTCATCCACTTGAGGGAAATTTGCTACTGTCCTACAAACCTCTGCACTTGGAGGCCCAACAACGTCTACAAGAAGAAGGTTGTGTAGTAGACATCATCTGTGTAGCTGGTGCGCGTGAGCGTTGGGTATTGAGCAGCCCTACAACTTTCCCTCACAGCATCACTACTCCCTTGCACACCATCAGTTCATGCCTGCCGCAACACGTCGGACCGCATCTGTGATGTGCAACTGGAGATGGCGATGATCTGCATCGGCCTGTAACCGGCGCCAGGGTGAATGACCCGCCAGCTCGAGAGCGAGTTCGTGGGCTGGAGTGTGTTAACCACTAGCCCACCATGGACCCAAATGGAGTTTTGATACCACTTGTAGTTGAAGTGGTGCTCTAGCTCGATGAAGACAACAAGGGCACGAGTGGTTTTGCGTAGCATACTGAATTGCTACTTTTCTATTTTCTTCTCCGTTTATTCAGTGCAAGAACTAAAATTTGCCAGTTGCCCTGCTTATTCGGTCATGATCCGCCATTGTCGCGCCATCACACGACCAACTCGTCGACACCTTTCTCTATGCTAACTAGAAGGAAATAAAACATAAGAGAAGGGACCCTTCCCCCTCCCCCTCCCGTGTCGCTCCCACGAGCGACCCGGGAGGGAAACCCTAGCCGCTGCCTCAGCCCTCCCTCCTCTCCTCGCCGCCGCTGGGGCGCGATGACGAGCGAAGCCCGCCAGCGTCGGTAGAAGCGGGGCCCTTCCTCCCTTCTCTCGGTGGCGGCTGGTGCGGGCCGACGGCGGCGGGCGTGGCGTCGTGCTGACGAGGGGCGCGGCGGTGGGCGCTAGCGGCGGGGTTGCGGCGGCGTGGTGGGCTTCGTGGGCACGCGCGCGTCCTTGGTAGGAGCGACAGTGGCCTGGTCTGGCTCGGCCAGAACTGCTGCCTGGTGGCCACGGACGGCGCAGGGCGCCTGCCGGCGGGGCGCGGGCGTGTCTACTGCTGCTCGTGCGGCTATCGGTGGCCGGTGTGTGAGGCCCGGCGGGGCACCTCCTGTCACCGTCTATGGGGCCGATCTATACCATCCGGGCGTCCTCATCGTCCGGCAGGTGTCCGGCATGGTCTTTGCGATCTGTCTGGATGCCGTGGTGGGGCGTTGCAGGGGGCAACGTGAGGAAGCTGACTGGAGGGATGGGTGGTCTACCCACCCGTCACCGTCCTGGGGGTGTGCTGGTCGAGGTCTCACACCGCTCCGCCCCTTCCTCTTTCCCCTGGCCTGGTTGCCTCCGGCCCCATCTGTCAAGGCTTGTCGGCACTCGCTGCTCTGATGTTGTTAGGGGTCTACTGGTGGTGGAGATTCGCTCCTTTGGGCGGCCATTGGGGGTGTCGGGTGGCAGGGCGGTGGCTCTGCGGTGGGAGCTGCGATGTTCATGGGCGGAGCTCGCATCTCGGGTGCGGACTGGCGGCCCCGGTCCCGTAGGCGGTGGGGTGGCTCTGGCATGGCGATCTGTTGCAGTGGTGCACCCTGGTCAGTGGTGGAGTGGCATGCCGGGGTGAAATCCCTGTCTGACTATGGTCAGACCAACGATGGTGGCGTCCGCGGGCGTCATCCCCTTCTTGTAGGCTCCGTCGTGGTCTCTCCTGATCCCCCGTGTTGCTCTCGATGAAAATCTTGATCCTTTGGATCGGGTGGTGGCGGCGCAATGGTGTCGTGTCCTTCCTGAAGGCACTACCTTGGGGCGCAAGGTTCGTCGGCGGTCAGCTACGTCCTTCACGGTGGCTTGTTCTCGGTGGAGGGCTCCGTCATCTTCGTAGTGATGCTTGTTGTACATCTGTTGTTTGCTTCGAGTTGGCTTAGCTGATCTTCGACACCTTTGTATCTTCCTCTGGGTGTGTGTGTTTGGGGTGTCATGTTGTATGGTTCGGATGTATGAGGTTCGGTGCTTTATATATAATAAAGCGGGTCGAAAGCCTTTTCGGTATGCTAACTGGGAGCTAAAGAATTGGTCTGGGCACTACATGCATGCCACAACCAGCAACGTTCATGGGTAAACTTGCGGTCATTTTCTAGAAACAAAAAGCTAGCTAATTAACTAACTAAAAGATGAGATTAAATAACAAAATGAAAATTGCAATGCATTTTCTGTTCTAAAAGATTTCAGAGATGCACAGAGTCGAAAATGACGAGTTTATACCGCTTCAGTTTAAATTGTCCCACATATTACATATTTGTACATTTCCAAGAAATACAATAACCCTTAATCTTGGAAAATTATGTAGACCTAATTATGATTTTATGAATCGTACCTAGAGGAGAAGCTTATTTACTGCCGAAGTTGATATAAACAGATACCCAACTAGGGGTACTAGCCAAAATACCTCAATAGGACTATATGATCATACAACACCCCTACACCAAAGAACGCACTGAAGGCAATCACAAATGCCACCTTGTAATCAGTTTGTTCTGTTGATAGAACAGTGGCTGGAGGTGCTTCTGCTGAACCACATTCATGAATGAGCATAGACCCAAAGAGCTTTGCATTCCCATCAAAGCTCGAAGCCCCAAATGTGTTAAAATGGCCTCCAGATGGAATAGGACCTTCTAGATCATTGTTAGAAAAATTAAACACTGCAAGGAAGTGCATGTTGTTCAACATAGCTGGGATTGCACCTGTGAGATTGTTATTGGACAAGTCTAGAACTTGCAGGTCTATGAGATTGAATATTGGTTTCGGGATCTGTCATGTTAAGTCATTGAAGCTCAAATTAAGTGAATGGAGGGATTTCAACTGACCGATCTCCAAGGGAATCTCACTAGTGAACTTATTGTTGCTTAGATTCAACAATATAGGGAAAGCGAAGGCTTGGCGATATTGGTGTGTTTGAGCTGGATAAACAGGCAATATGAAGACCCTTGGGTTTGCTGACTTTAGCATTGGCATATCCATCAATGCTGCCGGAATTTCCCCTATGAGGCTGTTGTTTGATATGTCAAGATAGAAGACATGGCGTAGAGCTTGGATCCAGGCTGGTATTGTTCCGGTGAGTTGATTGTTAGACAGTATTAGTATCTCTAAATTTTCTGTCTTTGATATCCAGAAAGGTATTTTTCTAGATATTGGGCAATTACCTATAGCAAGAAACCTAAGATTTTCAAAACTGCCAATGATGTCATCGACTAGCATGGTCTCATGCTGGAAGTTGCACCCAATAGTGGTGAGGTTTTTGGAGCTCCCAAGAATCTGAAGTGCATGTTTGATGTTTGTAAGATTGTTATAGTAAAGTGATAGGAACGACAGGGACTTCAGATTGCCGAGCCCTTTGGCTAGTTGGCCATGGAAATTGTTGTAAGATAGTCGCAGTGCGACTAGATTTATGCAAGTGTAAATACTTTCTGGAATTGTGCCATTGAAGTTGTTCTGTATAAGATCTAAAGACATGAGATTTCGTAGGTTGGAAAAATTTACCTTGGTGAGTTGCCCGTTCAAATTGTTGTAGCTGAGGTCGATGATTATGAGATTTGTGCAGTTGGCCAAAGCTGATGGCAGCTGCCCATACATGTTATTATTGTTCAAATGGAGCCCCTCCAATCTCTTGAGATGACCTATAGACTCCAGAATCTGGCCACTGAAGTTGTTCTCTCCTAGATCAAGGGTATCCAAATTGGTGAGTTTGGCAATATTCGTTTCTTCAAGTGTTCCTTGTAAACCACTCCTGGGAAAGAGAGGAACTCCAATGAGGTAGCATCGAAGAGTTCATCTAGGAGAGTCCCCCTCAGGTTATTGTGGCCAACCTTGAGCACTCTGAGCATGGAGCAGCTACCTAGTTCCGGGGGGGATGCTCCCACTGAATTGGTTGTAAGAGAGCTCAAGCACAACCAAGGATGGAAAGATGGTGCAGAAATGAGTTGGTAGTTGCCCAGTAAAGCTGTTGTTGCTGGCGTTGACTGCGACCGACTCTTTTATGGCCTCCCATGTGGAGGGTGGAAACTGTCCTGTAAACAAATATCTCGAGATGTTCAGCACCTTTAGTGGCCAGGCAGGGGTAGATGACAGCTCATGCAGGTCTCCTTCTAGGCGGTCAAAGCTGATGTCAAGGTTGAGGA
Organism: Triticum urartu; assembly: GCF_003073215.2. Classification (NCBI taxonomy): domain Eukaryota; kingdom Viridiplantae; phylum Streptophyta; class Magnoliopsida; order Poales; family Poaceae; genus Triticum; species Triticum urartu. The sequence continues at coordinate 67,961,581 of NC_053027.1, forward strand.
TGCTGCTAGAGGAGACCAATTCTTGCGGGAGACCACCAGACAGCAGGTTGTTTGACAGGTTGACGCGCAGTAATCCAGGGAGCTTCCCAAGGGAAGGAGCTATGTGCCCTTGAAGACCCCTAGAAGCCAACAAGACATCCGTAACAATCTCATCCGTAATGCAGGTGATCCCTTCCCAGTGGCAGCAATCCGTGCCATGCTGCCAAGACGCAGCGAGGTCACCGTGTTGTGAGAGCCCGACGAGGAAACAGAGAAGGGAGCCCTTCTCCTGCTCCGTGCAGGAACTGGTAGGAGAGGCCAAGCAGTTCAGCAGCACAAGAGCAAAGCCAAGCTGCAATATCTTGTTGTATGTCTTGTTGGAAAAATGGAGTGGCTGCATGTTATTTTTTGGTGGAACTAGCACGGGGACTGGAGCTTATGTTGTTCCTTGGCTGGGTAAAGCATCAAGGTGATCTAATCATGAAAGAAAGAAGCAGATCTTGCTCCTATTTGTTCTGTCCCTTATAGTCCTAGTCACCACAAAAAATTCTGGCTCAGGAAAATTGGATTTTTTTTCCCAACTACCCCCAACCCAATGGGTAGCTTCCAAGTAGTTTACGCTGATGTTTCAGTGCTTCACTATTGGTCCCATGCTGCAAGAAGTCAATTGCCCAATCTACATGAAATGCATTGTGGATTTCTAGTCATCCTTGACTCAATCCTTGGTAAATTTCTACAACATGCCTTGGTTTACTTGCCCTGACATCACTTCTCTTACTGGCCTCACTAATCAAATCTCACCTGCCCCCACTACCACTGACCTAAATTATTACTTCAAGATACACCGTTTACCTTACGGAATAGAAAAATGCACTTTTTTATTTGCAAAACCAGTTGCTGGAAGTTTTGTAGAAATTCAGCCGACAAGATCATTTGCAATCAAGATCAATCATAAGCTTCACAATCATGGTCTGGACAAGACCAAGTAGAGGGCATGAAGAAGTTAAATGTTGTTGCTTAATGTACAGGGTGGATGATTGACCTGTTGTGTGGTCTTTTTTCTATTCCAGCCTCCTCTTATTTTTGTGCGTAAACTATGTGCTCAGTAGTAGGTGTAGTCGCGTAGCTGCATCGTGTCATTATTATTTTGATGCAGTGCTCTGTAATTGATCATTATACATGTGGTTAATGATAACCCTCTTATGACTGAGAAACAAATAGCAAGTGGCTGGCACTCTACATTTAGGCATTCAGAGACTGTTAGCATTCATTACTTCTACTCTTCTGTTTAGAAATAATTTTCTGAACCTAAGGACATCTAAAGCCTATACCGTCATATGCCTCACAAATACGCTTCATATGTTTAAAAATAAAATAAGTCATGCTCGTTTTTCGATAAAGAAATAAAAAAGAAATATGCTCATAGAGGATGGATACAAGTTTCTGTGTATAAAATTTGAATCTTAAAGGTGACTATATGCGACCTGTACAAAAATGACAAATGGACGCAATAGTACATATTTTAGTACAATGCGATGAGTTCACTCCAGGAGGGTATTGACAATGGATTTTAGGTTGAGCTTCTTGAGGTCTGTGTACTAAAATGTAGCGAACAAAGGTATGACACTGCGGCCGAGGGTTAAGTCTTAAGTCCAGATCATCCAACAACCCGAAACGAAAATGAGATAGAAAAAAAAATCAGCTAGATACAACCGGAAGCCTGAAATGCAGGTTACTTGTCTAAACCCATTCACTAGCTTCATCCTTGATTTTTACTTGATTACAACCTACTTCTTTTTCATGTGCTTACAATTCCATGTTATTATTGAGGATGTTGTTTAGGCTGCTCTGCTCCAGGAGATCTATGGCTTTATGGTTGTAAGCTTGTTGTCTCCTCAAAACATTCTAAAATTCTCATTTCATATTCTTCACCACCATGTTTACTTGTCTTTCTACAGTTTCATGTCCAGTGATAGTTTTTACCCTATCTTGATTCTACGACTGATCTGTGTACCAATCCTACGCTATTCTTACAGAAGTACCAAGGCCAAACATTTCATGGCCCAAATTTGCAATCCATGAATATGGTGTGCAACCAATCAGAAGAATAGAGCTGAGTTCCAGCACAATCCCGGGGCAGCACCCACAGCTAGCTGGTGTATCCCGGTTGCATTTCGCACCTTGGACCAGTGATATGTGAGCATCAGGGAACTTCAAGAAACATCTGAAAACATCAGGATGAACTACTGTTGTTACAAGCTGATAGCATCATTATAAAATCAATGGTACAGACAATGCAGCTGCACACACCAGCTTTCATTTCCAAAAAAAACACTAGCTTTCAATATCTCTATGGTATAGCGGCAATTTAATTCATTTGCTACTCCCTACATCATATGATGCATGCTCAGCAAGAGACAATTTAGTGCAAGTAGAAGAGGTAGGCAAGTTTTTTTTGAAAGGAATGCCTCGCGGTGAAGAGGTAGGCAAGTAGATGACTTACAAAATGAGATTGCAAGCTTCATACATGAAACAGAAGCGTCTTAGTGGCATCTCGTAATCACCGTGTTGTTGGGGCTGTACCCGACAGCTAGCCATTGTCTCTTATTCCATGAGATCTTCTCTTAGCTAATCAAATGTAGGCGGCCCACCACATCGATCGTGCTCGATACTTATTGATGCCAAAAGCTATCTTGAGTTGGTGTCGGCTTCCGGTCTCCATTCCTTCTGCAAACGTCCCCTTCCTCGACTGGCTCACTTCATCCACTGCTAGCTCCCCGCATTGTCTACGTCGAGGCTTCACACTATAAGAAATATGTCAACTAGTGACCTTCTGTCAGTGACTCTGGAAGAATTGGTCATAGATCTATGACCATTTCAGACCAACTGGTCAAAAGCTGTTCGGGGGGCTCCAAACCCTAAACTATAACGACCATTTTGGTCAGAAAGCTCGTAATTTCCTTACACGAAATGGTCATAAAAAAGATAGCACTGGTCTGTTGCCTTATTTCTAGCTGATCATGACCAATATAGATGGTCATAACCTTGTAAATTGTGGTGGGTTGCTATGACTAGGCGCCACCTCATCAGTTTTGCCTATGTGTCATGTCCATGTGGCAGTTTTTGCCCTAGGTTGTGAAGCAACCTATATTTCTGTCATTCCCAAAATTCCCAAAAAAATCGCATAAATTCTTTGGGTCATATCTTCATCAAATATGTAAAAATCCTTCCTTGCCTAGTTCAAAAATATTCATTTTCCTATTCTGTTCACAATAGCACTTTATGAAGGAAGTGCTATTTATATATTCTTGATTGCCCTCGGAATTTTTGGGCACTCTTTCCTATCCAAATCATTACCGCATGATAAAATTCAGCTCCATTTGCCTAGCAAATCTTCCTCGGCAAATTTCCAAAAAAAAATTCCACCTAGAAGCATTGTGAAGGAAGTACCTTTTTTATATATCGAAATGACATGAAATTTATACAGTTCCTTCATATGCCCAATTTATCACCCTCCTCCAAATTGCAGCTTAGTCAAATCATCTATGTGAGCCCAGGTTCAATTTATATTTTATGGCCAAATTGGCACGTTGCAAAGCAAGTGTTATATAGACCCCTCCTATTACCCTCAAACTTTCGGGCACTCTTCCATACCCAAATGATTGCCACATGATGATATTCAGCTCAATTTTCCTAGTAAATCTTTCTCAGGAAATTTCCAAAGTTTCTACCTCGAGAGAAGCTTTGTGAAGTAAGTACTAGCTAGGCTTACCCAAATGATCTGAAAATTTACCAGCGCATGACCATACCTATGCAACTTACCTACACCAATTTTTAGCTCATTTCATTCATCCAATCTCTCCCACTAGTTTTCCCAAGTTTTTGTCCATAGAAGAGCATTGTGAAGGAAATACTACTTTGGCATGTCCAAATGGTATCAATTTTCTACAATGCTTTCCTATGCCCAAATAACCATCCTCCACCAAATTTCAGCTCAATCCATTCATTATTTTGAGCCCAGCTTCAACATTCATATTTTTGTCCAGCGTGGTACTTTGCAAAGCAAGTACCACCTAGGATCCTCCTTTTGAGCTAAAAATTTGTGAAGACATTCTCCTTAGTAGATGATCATCCTCAGCCAAAACTCACGCCCATTGGCCATGTGCATTTCCCATACCGCTAATCAAACACATGGCTGCTAATTTATCTTTGAGCATAGGTCAATCTCCTCGTGAGATTCTTATGTTGTAATTTTCTTCCTAGCACCTACCTGGAGAGTGCCCAACCCACTAGACATGGCTAGGCCTCCCAGAAAGCATGTCAACGCCAAGGTCACGCGGTGACCACGCGGCGGGCATGCGAGTTTACGCGCTTTGGAGTTGGGGCCCTGGGCCACATCCAAACCTCGACGTATCGCCACCAAACCATGTATTTATGATTAAATAGATACTTATGTAACTAGAAATGATTTTTGGAAAAAAACAAAGAGCAAACAATAAGGTAGATGCAGTTCAAAATTGACCCGCTTCCTACTGAATCGGCAGAAATTTTTCTTTTTCACAAGTGGTGGATCAAAACTTTTGACACCAAACCATTTTGTCAATTATGCATTAAATATGGCCTAATATTTTATAAAAATTATTTGGTCCAATTTTGCAAAAAATATATGGTAGGTCCTTCACAAAAAGAACTCAATTCGGGCACTCGAAAAATGGAAAATGAATTTTCCGTGCAAAGAAAATAAAAAGTCCCTTAGGCAACATTGTTTGCCATTCCAATATGCACCCTTGTGCATAATATGAGATCATTTGAACAAACTATGCCATGAATGTGGCCATAAGATTGATCATTTGGCTTGAAAGCCATGAATCTTCACGCATGATAGCTCATTTCTGAGAACATTTTTTTTAAAATAATTGCCATATTACAAGTTTATTGTTTTTCCTGGAAACTTGGTCACATATACTGACACAATGTGAAGGTTTTCCAAATTTTTTATTTTTTTTGAATTTTTTATGCCCGTTTCAAAATGCGGTCAAAACGGCGGGTTTGACCATTCCTAGATAGTGGTTGAATCTTGGAAAACTTTTGATGTTTCTCTGATTAAATAGATACTTATGTATCTAGAAATGATTTTTTGAAAAAATAAAGAGCAAACTATGAAGCAGCTGCAGTTCAAATTTGACCCGCTTCCTACTGAATCGGTGGAAATTTGTCTTTTTCACGAGCGGTGGATCAAATTTTTTGACACCCAACCATTTGGTCAATTGTGAATCAAATATGGCCTAGTATTTTAGAAAATTTATTTGGTCCAATTTTGCAACGAATATATGGTAGGTCCTTCACAAAAAGAACTCAATCCGGGCACTCGGAAAATGGAAAATGAATTTTCCGTGCAAAATAAATAAAAATTCCCTTAGGCAACATTGTTTGCCATTCCAATATGCACCCTTGTGCATAATATAAGATCATTTGAACAAACTATGCCATGAATGTGGTCATAAGATTGATCATTTGGCTTGAAAGCCATGAATCTTCACGCATGATAGCTCATTTTTGAGAACACTTTTTTAAAATAATTGCCGTATTACAAGTTTATTATTTTTCCTGGAAACTTGCTCACATATAATGATACAACGCGAAGGTTTTCTAAATTTTTGTTTTTTTTTATTTTTTATGCCCGTTTCAAAATGCGATCAAAACAGCGGGTTTGACTGTTCCTAGCTAGTGGTTGAATCTTGGAAAACTTTTGATGTTTCTCTGATTAAATAGATACGTATGTATCTAGAAATGATTTTTTGAAAAAATAAAGAGCAAACTATGAGGTAGCTGCAGTTCAAATTTGACCCGCTTCCTACTGAATCAGCGGAAATTTGTCTTTTTCACGAGAGGTGGATCAAATCTTTTGACACCCAACCATTTGATCAATTGTGAATCAAATATGGCCTAGTATTTTAGAAAATTTATATGAGGCAAATAAAGAGCAACCATATGGCCTAGTATTTTAGAAAATTGTGAAAAAATAAAGAGCAAACTATGAGGCAGCTGCAGTTCAAATTTTGCAACAAATATATGGTAGGTCCTTCACAAAAAGAACTCAATCCGGGCACTCAAAAAATGGAAAATGAATTTTCCATGCAAAGAAAATGAAAACTCTCTTAGGCAACATTGTTTGCCATTCCAATATGCACCCTTGTGCATAATATGAGATTATTTGAACAAACTATGCCATGAAAGTGGCCATAAAATTGATCATTTGGCTTGAAAGTTTATTATTAAGACATTTACCATAGTCAAAGTTTATTATTTTTCCTGTAAACTAGGTCAGATATAATGTCACAATGCGAAAGTTTTATTTTTTTTCTTCTTTTTTTGAATTTCTTTGAAAATGCTGTCAAAACGGCGGGTATGACTACTGGTCTCCTGTCACCGGGAAGGTGACGATGACGACCTCCGTGCTTGCGACCACCTCCTCGATGCCCTGCTCTTCTACGTGCCGAGGTCCTTGCTGGCGGCCTTGCCGGATAAAAATCCAGAGACGTCGAATGATCCAAAAACCTAAACTACTAGGACCCTAAAATCAAAAGTTAAAATGATGCACACACGTGAAATCCGACGACCCTCCTCATCACCGACGACCAAGAAGTCACCGGCGGAGGGGACCCGCCGAAAGATGGCGCCAAAAGAGTCGGTTCTCTTAGACAAAAAGATCTGCACTTTATTTTTAGCCAATTATGACCTACTTGTATGGTCATGAACGTCACACACATATACTCTGTTTTGATTGGTTCAGAAGCATGACCCGTGGATCATGGATCGACCACCGTCCGATCCACCCGGGTCCAACGACAGCGCTCCCCCTCACCTTCTCACCTCATCCCAACAACCCACAGGCCACAGCCCGCACTCCTCCCTCGTCCCCCGCACACCCTAGCGAACCCTAGCGATCCCTCTCACCTCCCCTCCCCTCGCCGCCACCCACCCCTCCCATCTCTCTCCAAGATCCAGCGTGCTCCAAGATACCCACGCTCTGCTCCTCCCTCCCTCCCCTCCCCTCCGGCAAGATCCAGCACGCGGCCTTCCTCTCTTCGATCCCCAATCCGGCTACAGAGATGGCTTCTCCCACGCCGGCCTTCTTCCTCGCCCCTGATGCCGCTGCTGTCTCCTCTTCGGTGAGTGCGGAGGAGCCACCGCCGTCGAGGCAGCCGCCGGCTGGAGCCCCGCCTCTTCTCCTCTCCGGTCGCCGTGGAGGTCTGTCGCGTCCAACCTCCTCGACGCCGCCTAGGCGGCCCATCTCTTCCTCCCATGGCCATGGCCATGGCGAGCCTGCAAGAGGTGCAGCAGCAGGTCAGACCCCTCACCTTCTTCTTCTTCTTCTACCTACCTCTGGTGTTCTTCCTCTCCACAACCACTGATGCAAACATGGTGGGGAAGATGTTGATTTCCCAGCCCGCCTGTTGGCTCGCTCTCCTTGCCCCCGCGCAGATCTTCGAGTACAACGGCTCCGCACCCTGCAGCCACCGGTCCGGGAGAGCGTAGCGCCGGTTCGGGTGTCCTGCGCCAACCAGAGCGCGCCCCAGGTGCTCGACAGAACGCCCGCTGCACCACCTGGTCTTAACTTTCTTTCCCTTTGCCAAGCTGAGGGAGAGGGCTAGGGTGAGCTCCCATCGTTTGCTCTGTTTAAATTCCTCCACTCCTCCATCTTCTTCTCGTGCTTGTCCATAGCACAGACGGCTCAGATATGATGTTTTTTGTGTCTTACTGATGGTTCAGGGCTCGGGTGGTGCAGTGGCTGTAAGAATACGCTCGGGAACGTCGAGTCATGTCTACTAGGGCGGCATCCGCGGCTGTCGTCGTAGGCTACTTCATCTACAAAGGCTCCAAGCTCGCCCACGACTCCACTGCCCTCCAGGTTATGTCCGAATGCTCGCTCCCTCCTCCCCTCAGATCCACTAGCCTGTTGGTTGGAATCAGTGGATATTCACATGATGTATACACGGAACTGCAGTTCACATCTTTGTCCTGAATCATAATGAGTATCTTTTCTTGCCATTGATTTCTGCACGTATGGTTCAGCTGCCATGTCTAGATCTAAAAGTTCATCTGGCTTATGGTGCATCTCAATCATGGATGAAAAAAATGTCAAAATCCTAGCTTATAGACACTGTACTAATGTGGGTGGATACAATTTCAGAAGATGAAACTTCAATCAAATGAGAAGGCAAAATTATATTGATTGCTGTCTTCCATACTTTTCCTGAATCATAATGCTGAACTTTTCTATGGATTTATGTGTCTTTATTTAAGTTAGCTCATGATAGCTCATCATGAGCTATAGGTTCAGTTGGTTTGTTTGTTGGATGCCTGGTCTTTCTTGTCATTTTTGACAACCTTTTGATTTGTATCTTGAGCCACATTTTCTACTTGTCTTTTCAATGTGAGAATACCAGACATGAAATGATGCATATGCACTATGATACCTGGATCACTTTAAATTCAGGATTATTCATCGCTAATTCAGGATTATTCATGGCTAATCCACGGGGTGCCAGATCTTCCCTCGGGGTCGCCTGCTGTAGTCATACTGTCGCTAGATCTCCTCCCCCCCTCTCTCTCTATGTTTTTCTGTCAATAGCTAGTAGCATACGTTGGAGCTGGTTGTACCTGGAACTTAATCTGCAGTTATTCAACTAGATCAAGTACAAGTACATTAGTTCGTAATCTGCTATTAATACATCTCCTAGTCATAAATTTCCTGAAGTAGTGCATGTATATATTTAGGTGCTGGTTAATTAGAAAATGGATGTGATTTCTAACTTGATTGTTGTAGGCTACAAGATATATTTCTGTTGGTTCATCTTGTTGTAGAATATGTTTGTAGCCTAGCCACGGATAGCCTAGCCGGCTCCCCCTGGCCCTTTTGAAAAAATTACGAGCCGATCCGGCCCTCAAGAATTCAAGATGTGGGGCCGTCTTCCTCTTGCCGGCTGTCTCCTAGGCCGACTATCGGAAGGCGGCCCTACTTTAGCCCTCATGAAGAAAACCGCAGGAGGGCCGGCTCTGAGAAGCCGGCCACGAGAAGGCCGACTTCAAGAAGCCGGCTCCCGCCAAGCGGTCAACATCGTACCCTCGAAGTCTGCATCCACATAACGGCGATGTGACGGGGCGTGGCTACAGTAAAGCCTGCCGCCCCCGAATCCCGGAGTACGCCTGGCATAGTGCGTCGTACGGGGTGGCCATGACCCGTCCGGCGCGGCACTGTTGCCATGTTGACCCTGATGTCACCCATGACGGGCTGCCAGCGCGGCCCACGGGCGGTGGGCCCCTTCAGGCAGAGAGACGCCGAAGGCGGCCAGGCCTCCCCCAGTCGGCCCGAGACGGGGCCGGCTCCCCGCAGCCGGCTTGCCCCCTCCCTTGAGGGAGACGCCTCATTAAGGAGGCAAGACGCGGTGAGGCTACAGCGATCGCCCGCCGGGCGGCGGCGCTGTAGCCACGCCCACTTCAGCGAAGCCCTCGTCACCAAGTCGAGGCAACAGTAACCAGCCACTGACAAGGCCCTGGACAGTGGGGCCTGCTTGTCGACCAAGGAGCCGGCAGCCGGCGGGCCCCAGCAGCTGGCGCAGAAGCCGGCGAGCGTAGACACAGACGGCTGGGGCCCAGGCCCAGCCGGATTACCATTGTACCCCGGGGGGTGAGCCTATATAAGCCCCCCGGGGCACCCATGCAAAAGGTGGATCCATGCTAGTTTTAGACACCACATAGGGAGGAGAAGAAAGCGAGCCGTGCCCTTCTTCCTCCTCTCGCCAAACAGCTCAAGGAGCATCTTGTAGCCACTCATTCATCTAGTGATCATGCGGAGACCCCGCAGAGCAGCAGTAGGGGTGTTATCTCCACGGAGAGCCCCGAAGCTGGGTAAGATTCGCCGGCGTGCATGTCTTTGCCTCATCCCGCTTCCAGGCACCGGCGACGTCTTACTGGCTCCCGCAATGATAAGCCACCTGTTGGCATATGTCGCACCTACCACCCGACATTTGGCGCCCACCGTGGGGCCAGGTGCACCGTCGTCCGGAGACCTGTTCTGGACGGGAATCCTCTTCCTCCCCAGCAAGCGTAGCCAGCCCGGCACGCCCGATGGCGCTTGCCGCGACGCGCTGCAAGGCGTCACCAACGTCTGCGCAGCGAGCGGCCTCGCCGATCTCCTTGACAAGACCCTCATCTTCGACAAGCTCGCCTCTGATGCGGGCATTGACCACCTCGTCAACCTCCTCGGCCAGCTCCACGTCTCCGGCGAGCCTGCTGTGGAATTGGAGTCTGTTGGCTCCACCGATCCGATGCCTGTCGACTCCGACACGGCCTCGCTCGACGCTTTCCCCACCAACGTCGCGATCTTCAACGACCTTCTTTCCCGGGCCGATGGCTGCGACGCTGACACTACCGAGGTGATGGTCATCGGCCACGGCGGGGCTTTTGGCGAAATCACCCACGACGCCCCGCATGCGGCGGCCCATGACTTGTCCATCCCCTTCCAGGCCGATGCCGACGCCGAAGCACTGGAAGCTCGCCGCCTCGCCCTCCTCGCGGAGGGCCGGAAGTTGGCTTCCATAAGACGCCTCACTTAGGCCCATCGACGCGAAGCCGACCGCGCCGCCTTTGGCACGCCGCCCCCAGGCGGGCCAAGCCGGGCCGACGTTGTCAGACAGCATGGCGCTGCCCTCACCGACACGCTAGGAGTCGACCGCCCAGTCTACGCCACTCCACTCGAGAATCTACGCGCCGCCCAGGCGGCCGTAGACGAGTTAGACGGACTGGGGGCCGAAGAACTCCCCCACATGACCAGACGCATCCAGCAGCTAATCGATGCAGTCGCGCAGCGGCACGAAGCCGACGCTTGTGCGGAAAGCCCTCCCCCACGCCGAGATCACGGCGCGACGTGTCGGACGCCGACTACGGGTAAAACCCGCGCGCGGCACGAGAAAGAGTCGGCTGCCAGCCGAAGCCGAACCCGAACCCGAATCTCCATCGAGCGAGACGCAGAAGGCCGTCCCCGGGGCGTGGAGCGGCGGGGCAACCCGCCTCCGCCCCCGCCTCGCGGGGAGAGATATCCCACCCCGCCGCCTGTCACGCATTCGACTCTCAGCGGCCGACTAGGTCTCCGCGAAGGAGTCGGCGAGAACGACGCCCGCCATCGGTCGACCGCCTAGCGCGATCCCTGGCGCTAGAAGAAGAAGATGATGTCGGCCCGCCTTGCTTCGGCCCCCGCATCCGCGACGAGCTTTTCCCCAAAGGGTTCTCGCTCCCAAGAGACACGCCCAAGTACAACGGCTCCGTGAAGCTGGAAGATTGGTGGATCGACTACTCCATGGCGGTTAGCATAGCAAACGGCAACAGGTGCGTTGTCGTGAAGTACGTGCCCCTCATGCTGCAAGGCACGACGTGGACCTGGCTCAACAGCCTCAAGCCATACAGCATCAACAGCTGGCTAGACTTCACAGAAGCCTTCGTCCGCAACTTCACCAGCACCTACAAGCGGGCTCCCAAGCCCAGACAGCTCTCCTTGTGTGTACAAGGCCCCGCTGAGTCCACTCGCGACTACCTCACGCGTTGGGCCGAACTCCGCAACTCTTGCGAAGGGGTGCACGAGGTGCAAGCCATAGAATACTTCACTGCCGGGTGCCGAGAAGGCACCCTCCTCAAGCACAAGCTCCTCTGCGACGAGCCGACTACCCTCGACGAGTTTCTGGTCATAGCGGACAAGTACGCCACCGTCGACTCCTCAATGAAGACCGAACTCCGGGTAGACGCGTCCGGGAAGGTACTCAACCCGGTGCCCAAGACGCCGGCTGGGGACTCCGGCCGACGCCCACACCAGAACGACCACAAGCGCAAGGGCCCCGTGCCGCCCTCCACCAGTCGGCAGGTGGCCACAGTCGAAGACGAGTAGCCCGAAGGCCGGCCCGCACCGAAGAAGCAGAGGGGCGGCAAGCCGGCTTGGCAGCCGGCCTTTTCCTACGAGCAAACTCTCGACGCCTCGTGCAAGTTCCACAGCGGCGCGAAGCCGTCCAACCACACAACTCGGAAGTGCCACTGGCTCAACCGAATCTCCAAAGGCGAAGGGCTCGCGCCGCCTCCGCCTGTCGGTCCGCCGCCTCCGGCTCCGCAGCCACCGACCGCTCGGCCTGCAGTCGGAGCCGTGCACGATGAGTTCCCCGACGAGCATGCCGCTTATAACATCTTTACGAGCCAACCCGAAGACCGGCGCTGCAGACGCCGAGAGCACCAGGAAGTCAGCATGGTCGCGGCCAACCCCGCCGAGCACATGCACTGGTCAGAACAACCTATCAGCTGGAGTCGGGCCGACCACCCAGAGGTGATGCCATCTCCCGGCTCTTATGCGTTGGTTTTGGATGCCACCCTTGCAACAGACAGACGTGCCGCCTGTTTCTCCCGTGTGCTGATAGACGGCGGGAGCAGCATCAACATCCTGTACCGTGACACCCTGGAGAAGCTGAACGTCAAGACGAGGCAACTCATGCCTACTTGGACTGTATTCCATGGCATTGTACCTGGCCTATTCTGCGCTCCCATTGGCAAGATCAAGATTGATGTACTCTTTGGGGATAAGGATCATTTTCGCCGGGAAGCGATCTTGTTTGAAGTGGTGGACCTGGAGAGCCCCTACCATGCATTGCTTGGCCGCCCTGCCTTGGCCAGGTTCATGGCAGTTCCCCACTATGCTTAGCTCAAGATGAAGATGCCTAGCACCAAGGGCGTCATCACCATAGCCGGCGATTACAAGAAGTCCTCCGAGTGCGCAGCAGCCAGCAGCCGGCTGGTCGAGTCCCTTGTGATTGCCGAAGAAAAGAAGATGTTGGACCAAGTCGTGGCCATGGCCGGCAAACAGTCGGCCTTGTCCCCCGATCCCAAGGAGTATGATGCCCAAGGATCTTTCCAGCCGGCCAAGGAGACGAAGAAGATACCTCTTGACCCCGAGCACCCAGAGAGGTTTGCCGTCATCAGGGCAAACCTAAACAGGAAATAGGAAGGCGAGCTCGCCGATTTCCTCCGTGAGAATCGGGACATCTTTGCATGGTCCCTCAAGGACATGCCGGGTGTTCCGAAGGAATTCGCCGAGCACAAGCTACACGTCCGAGAAGACGCAAAACCAGTCAAACAACCCCTTCGCCGACTGTCGGAGGAGAAAAGAAGGATTGGGGGAGAGGAGATAGCCCGGCTTCTGGCAGCCGGCTTCATTATGGAGGTTTTCTTTCCAGAATGGCTCGCCAACCCGGTCCTCGTGTTAAAGAAGAACAACAAATGGCGCATGTGCGTAGACTACACGAGCCTCAACAAGGCCTGCCCCAAAGATCCCTTTACCCTGCCAAGGATTGATCAAGTGATAGACTCCACGGCCGGATGCAAGCTGTTGAGTTTCTTGGATGCTTACTCAGGATTCCACCAGATAAAGCTAGATCCGGCTGATCGCCTGAAGACCGCCTTTATCACGCCGTTCGGAGCTTTCTTCTACCTGACTATGACATTCGGCTTAAGAAATGTCGGTGCCAATTTCAGCGTTGCATGCAGAAGTGCCTCCTCAAGCAGCTCGGCAGAAATGCCCATGTCTATGTAACGACATTGTGGTGAAGACGGAGAAGCGCGACACCTTGTTGGAGGACCTCAAGGAAACATTTGATAACCTACGCCGGTTCCAGATCAAGGTCAACCCCGAGAAATGCGTGTTCGGAGTGCCAGCCGGCCAGCTCCTAGGCTTCCTGGTCTCTGAACGCGGCATCGAATGCAACCCAGTAAAGATCAAGGCCATTGAGAGAATGGCGATCCCCACCAAACTTCGAGACGTCCAGAAGTTCACCGGGTGCTTGGCCTCCCTGAACCGCTTCATCAGCCGGCTCGGAGAGAAAGCTCTCCCCCTCTACCGCCTCATGAAGAAGACCACTCACTTCGAGTGGAACGACCAAGCCGACCAAGCTTTTCACGAGCTGAAGAAGATGTTGGCCACGCCGCCTGTCCTGGCGGCTCCGACTGAGAAAGAGCCCATGCTCCTCTACATTGCCGCAAACAGCCGAGTGGTCAGCACCGTCATCGTAGTCCAGCGCCCAGAAGAGGGCCGAGCCCAACCGGTCCAGAGGCCGGTGTACTATTTGAGCGAGGTGCTGTCTACCTCGAAGCAGAACTATCTGCACTACCAGAAGATGTGCTATGGCGTGTACTTCGCCGCGAAGAAGCTGAAGCCCTACTTCCATGAGCACCCCATCATGGTTGTATGCATCGCCCCGCTTGCCGAAATCATAGGCAGTCGGGATGCATCCGGCCGGGTGGCGAAATGGGCCATCGAGCTGGCCCCCTACACGATCTTCTACCAGCCTCGCACCGCCATCAAGTCCCAAGCATTGGCCGACTTCCTCGTCGACTGGGCCGAGACCCAGTACCTACCGCCAGCTCCCGACTCCACTCATTGGTGCATGCACTTTGACGGGTCCAAGATGCGCACCGGCTTGGGAGCCGGCGTCGTCCTCACCTCTCCCAAAGACGACAAGCTCAGATACATGCTGCAAATTCACTTTGCCGCTTCCAACAATGTGGCCGAGTACGAGGCGCTCATACACGGGCTCCGGCTTGCCAAAGAGCTCGGCATACGCCGGATCCTATGTTACGGCGACTCGGACTTGGTAGTCCAGCAATCATCCGGCGACTGGGACGCCAAGGACGCAAATATGGCAAGCTACCGCTTCCTCGTTCAGCAGATCAGCAGGTACTTTGAAGGATGTGAGTTCCTCCACGTACCGCGAGCCGACAATGAGCCAGCTGATACCCTGGCTCGAATAGGCTCCACTCGGCAGACAATACCAACCGGTGTCTCTCTGCAACGTCTCCTCAAGCTGTCTATCAAGCCGTCTCCAGAGTCCGATTCCATCTTCGTGCCGCCTGACCTCGACGCGGCCGGATCCGGCTCGAAGAACCAAGCAGGTGACCCGGGGACTTCGATAGTCGGCCCGGGGACGTCAATAGACAGCTCGGGGACTTCCGTAGTTACGCCCGACCCGGGGACTGCCACACCCGGCTCGGGGACCGCGATAGTCGGCCCAGAGACTGCACCAACACAACAGGCGGCGGCCGACTCCAGCATTTCACCACCCAGCCCGCCCGCCCTGGTCGCAGTAGCCGTGTTGGCAATAGAAAAAGTCGCAGCTCCTTCATGGGCTCAGTCCATGCTCAACTTCCTAATAAACCAAGATCTATCGGCTAACGAAACAGAGGCAAGACAAGTCCAACGCCGAGCCGGAGCATAGACAATCGTCAACAGAGAACTCGTCAAGTGCAGTGTCACTGGAGTCCTCCAGCGATGCGTCGAGCAAGAGAAGGGGATTGCAATCCTCAGAGACATCCACCAAGGAGAATGCGGCCACCATGCGGCCTCAAAATCACTCGTCGCCAAAGCTTTCCGCCATGGTTTCTTTTGGCCGACTGCCTTGGATGACGCCAAGGAGTTAGTTAAACATTGCAATGGGTGCCAACTCTTCAGCTCCAAGCAACACATGCCGGCTTCGGCACTCAAGACCATTCCCCTCACTTGGCCCTTCGCTTTGGGGACTGGACATGGTGGGCCCATTCAAGACGGCGCGCGGCGGCATGACACATCTGCTTGTCGTCGTGGACAAATTCACCAAATGGATTGAGGCAAAGCCGATCAAGAAGCTGAATGGGCCGACTGCCGTGACATTCATTGCAGATATAACAACTCGGTACGGCGTGCCACACAGCATCATGACCGACAACGGCACGAATTTTGTCAAGGGAGCATTGGCACGTTTCTGCGTGACGCGGGGCATCCGGTTGGACTTAGCGTCCGTTGCCCACCCGCAGTAAAACGGCCAAGTCAAGCGAGCCAACGGCCTCATCCTTTCCGGCATCAAGCCCCGACTGGTCGTACCATTAGAACGCTCGGCCGGCTGTTGGCTCGATGAGCTGCCGGCCGTCCTCTGGAGTCTGCGCACTACTCCAAACAAGTCAACCGGCTTCACTCCTTTTTTCCTTGTGTATGGTGCCGAGGCGGTCATCCCAACTGACATCGAGTTCGACTCGCCTCGGGTAACCATGTACACGGAGGCGGAGGCCAAGGAAGCACGAGAAGACGGCGTCGACCTGCTGGAAGAAGGCCGGCTGTTAGCCCTCAGCCGGTCCGCCATCTATCAGCAGGGCCTGCGCCGCTACCACAGCCGGAAGGTCAAGCCAAGATCCTTCCAAGAGGGCGATCTTGTGCTCCGGCTGATCCAGCGAACAGCCGGCCAACACAAGCTCTCGGCCCCTTGGGAGGGCCCCTTCGTCATCAGCAGAGCTTTAGGCAACGACTCCTACTACCTGATCGACGCGCAGAAGCCGAAGGCACGAAAGACAGACGACTCCGGCAAGGAGTCGGAACGACCATGGAACGCCAACCTCCTCCGAAGAATTTATAGTTGAAATGCAGTATGTATCACGCTAACTTTTGTACTAAGTACGAGACAATACGCCCCCCGAGGAGAGCTCGGGGACTGCCGTCTTTTATCTATAAATGAAGAGTGTCATGCTTATGATCATGTCATTACATCCACTTTTTTCGTCCAGCACTGGGTTCGACTAGTCGGCCCGGGGACTGGCTGCCTCGAGTTATATTAGAAATGTTACCCACGGTCAGACAAGTAGTGTGCCAGCACCCAAGCCTTCTCTTGCCAAAAGTCGCAGTTTGAAGAAACCGGCTGTCCGACTGGCAAGAGTTAAAGGCAGGAAAGGATGCTCACACGAAAACGGCTAGGGACTAACGGACTAATATAACAAGAGCCGGTTTTTCTCCCATCACCGACCGACTACCAGAGTAGCCGGCCGGCCGGCTTCCATTCACCTCGCTTCAATCTAAGAAAGCTCGAGTACTTGCCTTCCCAAAACGGGAAGGCGGCAAAGAAAACAACATAATGATAAAAAGCATATGCGAATGGAAGCCAAACACACACATGATCATATTTACACAAAAGACCTTCGTAAGGCTAGCATTCAACATAGTTTGAATAAACCCCCAGTGGGTGGAACTGCGCAAGTCTAATAAAAATTGTTCAAAAAGTAACAAGCAGGAAAAGCAAGGACGGCAGATTAAGCCAAGGGAGCGACTGGCGAGTCGGGCAGGTCGGTGGAGACGGCAGCGCTGGCTGGAGGAGTGGCCGGCTGGCGAACCTTGGCATGATCACCACCTCCTGCAGAGGGCGCGCTAGCACGCGCCTCGTTGCTGGAGGCACGGTCAGGCTGGGGCTGGCTGGCCGCTTCACTGGCCGGCTCGATGTCTTCGCCTTCCTCCCCTTCGTCGTCTTCACCTTCATCACTGGAAGCGATCTCCTCTGCCGAGTCCTCACCCGCCGCCCGGTCCAGCCCGAACCACTCCTCCGGCTGGGCAACGCCGTTGTCATTTATTTCAGGTGCGAAGACGCTGATGTTAGTGCACTCGGCGATTGTCGAGGCACGCTGAGCGATAGCCGGCCGCACCTCCATCTCCTCGTCGGCCTCTAGCCGCCAGGTGCGCAGCTGGTTCAGGTTCAGCCCGGGATACCAGGCTCGGACGAACTCCAGCGCCCGCCCAGCTCCAAGCTGGGCCGCCGATGCCTTTCAGGCCTTGAAGCGGCCAATCGCAACCTCCAGCCAGTCGGCAGTCTGACTCGGGGTGCGGGGAATCGTTTCGCCTGGCCAGAGGGCGGCCAACACCTGCGCCCCGGCACGCTGGAGGCGGCGGAGCATGCGGTGAGCCGGCTGCAGCCGGGTTTGGACCGCCAAGAGTTGCTCCTCAAGCGTTCGGCTCGTGTCCGGCGCGATATCAACCCCCGTCTGCCGGCGCGCCTCGTGATGGGCCTCGATGGTTTCGATGGCGAAGACGGAGTAGCCAGGAAAGTAGTCTGCACAGAGAACAAAAAGCAGCACAAGTCAGAACACAAATCAGGGGGCAAGGGGCAAGCAAGGAGTGAGGAAGGCGGCTTACCATCGATCAGATCCTCAATACGACCGAAGCCCTCGCTCAGCGCTTGTTTTGCCTCAGCCCAGCCCGCCGCTTCGGTCTCGAACTCGGCCTTCAGGGCGTCGTCGCTGTCTTGCGCCCTCTTCAGGGCCGCCTTGTGGCTCTCCTCCTGGTCGGCCAACTTCTTGGCCAGGCGGTCATGCTCCAGGACCAAGGCGTTGTACTCGGCTTCCTTGGCGCGAAGGGCGGCCTGGGCCCCGCTAAGCTGCCCCCTCAAGTCGGCATTGGCTCCTGCAAGCATGAAGACAAAGGAAAAATCAATAAGGAAGAAGTCGTCAAGAAAGTTCCGACCCGACTGCTCAGCAGTCGGCCCGAATCTCGGGGACTACACCCAATGAGTGCGCTGACGCGCCCCCACAGGAGATGAACGAAACAAAGCACGCACTCCGGCTGCTGGTCAGGTCCTTGGTTTTCCGGCCCAGCTCCTGAGCCTGGGAGTTGAAGGCAGCAGCGCGGAGGTTATGATACTCCTGGAAGATCAGACAGGAGGCGAGGATAAGATAGTTGTCAGGACCTAGTAAGTTCCAAGCCGCCTCCGTAGCAGCCGACTCGGAACTCGGGGACTACACCCAGTGGGCGCGCTGATGCACCCCCACGGAAGAAATCAAAAGAGCAAAACAACCAAGGCCAGAAGGCTCACCCGGATGACGGCCCGCGTCGTGAGGAACTCTTGGGTGTATCGCTGCAGCGAAGCGGCCTGGGCTTGAAGCCGGTTCCGGACCTCCTAGGCCGCCGCGTTCAGCTCGCCCGTTCCCCCGCCAGGAGTCCACTCGGACGTGCTGGCGCTGGCCGCCTCCAGGGCCTCCGCCGTCTGGCTGGCGCCCGCAGCTCGGTGCGGCTCCGGCGCGGAGGTGCCTCCCCCTGCGCGCCGGCGCAATGCCGGCTGCACCTCGAAGCCGGCCCCTGCCTCCGGCTCGCACCCGGTCGGCTGCTCTGGCGCCGCGGCTGGTTGGCCGCTTTGGCCTGCTCCAGTCGGCGCCGTCTGCGGCGCCCCCTCCACGAAGACCACGTGGTCCTCCCTCCTCTCCATCACCGGCGGGTCTTGGTCAACCTCCTTCGCCGGGGGCACGGGGATGTCGGGGGCCACGGCGCGGAGGGGAACGACGAGCAGCGGAGGCTGGTTGTGCGAGGCCTCCGCCTCCGTCTCCGCGGCTGCCGCCTCCGCCCGAGCCTTGGCCGTCGCGTCGGCCTGCTCCTTCGCCGCCTGGGCGGTCCTTCGCTTCGCCGCCTCCCGCTCTTCCCGCGCCTCCCGTGCGTTCCGCTCCGTGGCCTCCCTAAGGTCGGTGCGGGGATTCACGCGGCGGGAGCCTGAGAACCCTCCAGTCAGCCCGACTACGGAGCCGCCAGGACCTCGCTCAAGGGAAACCGGTGCCCTGCCCGGTGAGCAAAGAAAGGTTTAGAAGAGCTTCAATCGAAGAGGACAACAACAAAATATGCAAGACGTTCGACGACTTACGCCGAGATCGCCTGCGACTGTTTCACCGCCTTGCGGAAGCGGGCCGCCTTCACGGCCACCTCATCCCACTTGGTCGCCGCCGTGGAAGCCTTGGATTTCTTCGGCTGGCTGCCGAAAAAGGTCGATGCGGCCCGACGCTTCTGCGCGCCGCCACGTGCAGCTGGCGCGGCAGACGGGCCCGCGCCTTGATGATCAAGCGCCGGCTGGCGGGGCGGGGCGGCTTCAACCTCGTCGTCGTCTGCCCAATTCTCTAGGCCGGCCCCGAGCCCCGCGCCTCCTGCCTCGTCGCCTTCCCCATGATGGCATCTTCCATGGCGGCCGCTCCCAGGTCCGGATCATCGGCGTCGTCCACCATGCGGTCGGGGAGGAGCTGGCGCTCTAACCCTGCGGCCCCGACCGTCGGCGGAAGAAGAGGGTTCTGCTAAGGGTAAACCAACTGATCAGAAGTCGGCCATCATGAGGCCGGCTACAAAAAGGAAGAAAAGAAGAAAAACTTACGGCAGGCGGAGGGTTGGCGCGAGAATATGGCCCCTTGCCGTATCGCCAATCCTCGGCGAGCTTGCAGTTCGAGATGTAGTTCACCATGTAAGACACCTCTGCATGAGGCATCTCCCTGGTGCTCAGCCGGCACGAGTCGAAGCGGTCGCTCATCTGGCAAATCATGTGAGGCCGGCCTTGGAGCGGAAGTACTCGGCGCTCCACGAAGGCGGCCACCAGGTCGGCTCCGGTCAGGCCCTCCGACTGGATCATCACCCGGAGCCGGGAGACGGCTGCGTTCCCGGCCTGAGACAACGACCTGGCCCGGTAGCTCCACGAAGGTTGCCTCCCAGCCGGCGGGCTGGCTACGTAAGCCGGCAGGTTGACGTAGTCGCCTTGCTGAGTGACGTTCTTCACGTAAAAGTAGGACTTCTGCGAGAGCTTCACCGACTGGATCAGCGGGATGGGTGGGAACGGATTGTTCTCGCCCGTCCGCCTCATGGAAATGAAGGTTTCGCAGGGGGCGGGCACGCCCGCGACAACGGTGCCGAGCTTGCTCTGGAAGAATTCTCCCCAGAGCTCGAGAGTGGGGAGAACCCCAAGAAAGGCCTCGCACAGGGTGACGAAAGCCGACAGTAGCATCACCGCGTTGGGCGTGAGGTGATGCGGCTGGAGGTGGTAGAATTCAAGGAAAGCTCGAAGGAATCCGCTCGCCGGGAGGCCGAAGCCGCGTAGGCAGTGCGAGCGGAAGATCACCCGCTCGCCCTCCTCCGATGCCGGCGAAATCTCCCTCGCCGGCGCTTGACGAACCCGCACGTAGTTCTCGCCCGGCAGGCGCCGCGTCCGGCGGAGGAACTCGACGTGGTCCTCGTGGACGTTAGAGCCATCCCACGAGCTTGACAACGCCATGGGAGCGACGCGGCGAGGAGCAAGACGATGCGACGACGGAGACGCGCACGACCCCGCTACGGCGGGACCAAAGGAACCGAGAGGTCCGACGGCGGAGCGGCGCGGCAATGGGTTGCTGCGGCGGCGTAGGGAAGAAGGAAGGCGAGGAGGGGCGGAGCGAGGGCCCAGGCCCACCTCAGCTCTGTCCAGGGCCCAGGCCGACTATCGTACCCTCGAAGTCTGCATCCACATAACGGCGATGTGACGGGGCGTGGCTACAGTAAAGCCTGCCGCCCCCAAATCCCGGAGCACGCCTGGCACGGTGCGCCGTACGGGGTGGCCATGACCCGTCCGGCGCGGCACTGTTGCCATGTTGACCCTGATGTCACCCACGACGGGCTGCCAGCGCGGCCCACAGGCGGTGGGCCCCTTCAGGCAGAGAGACGCCCGAAGGCGGCCAGGCCTCCCCAAGTCGGCCCGAGACGGGGCCGGCTCCCCGCAGCGGGCTTGCCCCCTCCCTCGAGGGAGACGCCCCATTAAGGAGGCAAGACGTGGTGAGGCTACAGCGATCGCCCGCCGGGCGGCGGCGCTGTAGCCACGCCCACCTCAGCGAAGCCCTCGTCACCAGGTCGAGGCAACAGTAACCAGCCACCGACAAGGCCCTGGACAGTGGGGCCTGCCTGTCAACCAAGGAGCCGGCAGCCGGCGGGACCCACCAGCCGGCGCAGAAGCCGGCGAGCGTAGACACAGACGGCTGGGGCCCACGCCCAGCCGGATTACCATTGTACCCCCGGGGGGTGAGCCTATATAAGCCCCCCGGGGCACCCATGCAAAGGGTGGATCCATGCTAGTTTTAGACACCACATAGGGAGGAGAAGAGAGCGAGCCGTTGTAACGCCCTCGATGCGGCTATAGCTCCCACGTGTCGAGGCACGACTTGGAGACATAACCGCATAGAAAACAATGTCGCAAGTTAGGCAATCATTACAACATCCCATGTAATATATGATAAAAGGGGGAGATACATAGTTGGCTTACACTCGCCACGTCACATCAGAGTACATAAATAACATCCATCAAACAGACACTCATGGCCCGACTACGGCGCCAAAATAGAAAAGAACCCAACATGCGACAAGGCCCTGAATCAAACCCCAACTAGGCACCACTACTGATCATCGGGAAATGAAACATAATAACGCTGAGAGTCCTCGTCGAACTCCCACTTGAGCTCGTACTCGTCACCTGGAGCGGAATCACCTGGACCTGCATCTGGAGTGGTAGTATCTGTGAGCCACGGGGACTCAGCAATCTCGCACCCTCGCGATCAAGACTATTTAAGCTTATAGGAATGGATAAGGCAAATATAAGTGGAGCTGCAGCAAGCGACTAGCATATGTGGTGGCTAACTTATACGCAAAAGAGAGCGAGAAGAGGAGGCAAAGCGCGAGCGAGAATCTAGAGAAAAACCTGCGCAAGCATAACTCCAACACCGTGTCCACTTCCTGGACTCCGCCGAGAAGAGGCCATCACGGCAACACACACAGTTGATTCATTTTAATTAATTAAGGTTTAAGTTATCTACAACCGGACATTAACAAATTCCCATCTGCCCATAACCGCGGGCACGGTTTTTGAAAGTTCAATCCCTGCAGGGGAGTCCCAACTTAGCCCATGACAAGCTCTCATGGTCAACGAAGGAATAGACCTCCACCCGAGACACACCGATCAGACTCGGTAACCCGGTACAACAAGACAATTCGACAGGTTAAAACAAGACCAGCAACACCGCCCGAATGTGCCGACAAATCCCGATAGGAGCTGCACATATCTCTTTCTCAGGGCACACTCAGATGAGCGCTCCATACAACTAAAACCAAACCTCGAGTTTCCCCGAGGGGGCGCTGCACAGGACTCTAGTTTGGACCAACACTTAGAGGAGCACTGGCCCGGGGGGGTTAAAATAAGATGACCCTTGAGTCTGCAGAACCCAAGGGAAGGAAAAGGCTAGGTGGCAAATGGTAAGACCAATGTTGGGCATTGCTGGAAAACCTTTAATCAAGGCGAACTATCAAGGGGTTCCCATTATAACCCAACCGCGTAAGGAACGCAAATACGGGAACATAACACCGATATGACGGAAACTAGGGCGGCAAGAGTGGAACAAAACACTAGGCGAGAGGCCGAGCCTTCCACCCTTTACCAAATATATAGATGCATTAATATAACATAGCAATATAATGATATCCCAACAAGTAAATAAATGTTCCAACAAGGAACGGCCTCCAAACTTCACCTGCAACTAGCAACGCTATAAGAGGGGCTGAGCAAAACGGTAACATAGCCAATCAACGGTTTGCTAGGACATGGTGGGTTAGAGGTTTGACATGGCAATTAGGAGGCTGACAAGCAAAAGGTAGGCATCGTAGCATTGGCAAAGCAAGAGCGAGCAAACTAGCATAGCAAAGATAGTAGTGATTTCGAGGGTATGATCATCTTGCCTGCACAGTTGTCAGAGTTGACTGGATCCTCACAAGCAAACTCAATGGGCTCCTCGGTAGCGAACTCGTCTCCTGGCTCTACCCAAGAAGACAAACAAGCAACAAGGATACAATCAACCACGTGCAAGACCAAGCAATATGATGAAATGAAGATATGCTATGCGGGATGCGATGCGGGATGCAGAATGCAAGATATGACAGGAAATGCATGAACCTAGCCTCAACTTGGAATTCCAAGGGTTCCACTGGATAGAGGGGATGAAATCGCTTGAAAACGATATAAAGATCATTGGAATCGGAGTTACGGTTTGGAAATGGCAAGCGTTTTAAGATATGACACCGGTCTGCGATTTACAGCAAGTAGGCATCTAAATGCAACGAAATGAACATGCTACAGCCACCAAACAAGACAAAAAAATACATGGAAGGGATGCACACAAGATGCTTAACAAAAGACTAGCACTGAGCCACGGCTAATTCATCCATTATGAGGTTCAAACAAGCATGGCAAAAACGCAAATGCAAAACAGATTCCAGACTTAGTGAAATTAACACTTGTCTGAAATTTCAGATCACGAAGCCCTCTTCGGAGCAGCAAAACAACATGATACATGATCTGATTAAGACAAATAAGAACATGGCATGGAGCTACTCAACAAGCTTAACAAAAGACCCAAAGTGACCTGGGGCTAAAAGGGTTCACAAAATATATTAACGGGCACACGGACATAGCTAAAACGCAATCAGTTTTCAGACTGTGAAAACTGAGACATGCTGAAATATAACTCACGAAGGCATGTAAACGAGCTCGATGCACTCACCATGGTGCAAGTCACAGCAAGGCAAGCATACATCCATAAATAAGGCACAAAATACAAGCTAGACATGGCAAGAACAATGGCATAGCATGTACGGATCAACTACAATAACATCGGCAAAATCGCAAACGAGTTGACGATCTGCCCAGATTCACCATGAAGCAAAAGTCGAGCTCGATTGACTCAAGCTAGGGTGCTCCATAATTGCAAACAAAGACATGGATGGATAGAGAATAACATGATTAACAAAACTCCTTTAATGATCATCCTCAAAAGAGGCACGGATCACTAGGAAACAAGCTGAACATATGGCATCATGAACTAAAATATCCCAGACTTAGTGAAAACAACTAAGTCCCTGAAAACAGATTCCCGGGTGCCTCACTTTGCAAGCTTGCACAAGTCACCACACACATCCTAAAAATGCATGTGTTGCACCTTTGGAAAGAAGACAAAATCCTTATCAAAACATATGAAGGACTCACAGGCATATCATGCACACAATAATCATGGCAAAAATGACAAAAGTCTAAGATGAACTAGCAGATCTGACAATTAACTCACGAAGCCTCCTTCTGACAGCATTTTGGGCACCAATATGAACTCAAATGAAAATGATGCAATGGAATGAAATGATGTACTCGTCGAGATGAAGATTTTGATATATTATATGCCCAAATCGGAGCTACGGATGCAAAGTTATGGGCGGTCAAAGTAGGCATAAAAATCTGGAAGGAGAGGGAAAAGTCAACCGTTAGGTCAAAACGGATCTCAGATCCAGATTTGCACGGGAACCGAGGTCGGCTGGGGAAGCTCGCCGGAGTTGTCGGGGAAGACGCCGGAGGTCGCCGGAGAGGTAGATCCGGCCAGCCCCGGCCGGATCCGGCGGCGGAGGTGGTGGCAGCGGCCGGCGGGGTTCTCGGGGCGCGGGCGCCGGACGCGCGGGGCGGCGGTGGCCGGTGCAGTGGCGGGGCGCCGGCGATGCAGGCGGCGGTGCATGCCCGAGGACGGGCGGCGGCGGCCCGGCGACGAGGAAGAAGAAGCGGAGCGGCGGCGGAGGGTGTGGCCCGCTCGGGCGGCGGTGCGGGCCGGCTTCGGGCCAGCCGGGCCGCAGGCGGCGGCGGCGTGGCCTTGCCACGTGTCAGGCGGCGGGTGGCTGCGAGCGTCGGCGGACGCTGTCCGGCCGGGGGCGGACACGTCCGTCGGCGGAGGTTTCTGTTTTTTTTAGGGTAGGGTTTGGACGGGGAAGACGAGATCCCAAAATGGAGGGGGTATATATTGGCATAAGTAGAGCTAGGAGAGTCCAAATGAGGTGCGGTTTTCGGCCACGCGATCGTGATCGAACGCTTTAGGGCATAGAGCAGAGTTTGGTGGTTTTTGGGCCAAATTGGAGGGGTGTTGGGCTGCAACACACACGAGGCCTTTTCGGTCCCTCGGTTAACCGTTGGATTATCAAACGAAGTCCCAATGATACGAAACTTGACAGGCGGTCTATCGGTAGTAAACCAAGGCCGCATGACAAGTCTCGGTCCAACCGGAAATGTTTAATCCCCACACACGAAAGAAAGCTAGAAATGGCCACCGGAGGAGAACGAAGCGCCGGAATGCAAAACGGACAACGGGGAAAATGCTCGAATGCATGAGATGAACACGTATGCAAATGCAATGCACATGATGACATGATATGAGATGCATGAAAACGAAAACAACACACGAAGACAAAGACCCGAACCCGAGAAATAAATATAACTTAATGCCGGAAACGGCAAGAGTTGGAGTACAAATTGGGAAAGTTATAACTGGGGCGTTACAGCCGTGCCCTTCTTCCTCCTCTCGCCAAACAGCTCAAGGAGCATCTTGTAGCCACTCATTCATCTAGTGATCATGCGGAGACCCCGCAGAGCAGCAGTAGGGGTGTTATCTCCACGGAGAGCCCCGAAGCTGGGTAAGATACGCCGGCGTGCATGTCTTCGCCTCATCCCGCTTCCAGGCACCGGCGACGTCTTACTGGCTCTCGCAATGATAAGCCACCCGTTGGCATATGTCGCACCTACCACCCGACAATGTGTATTGCTATTTACCTCTGGTGACATGTGTGAAGCACTCATCTATATGTTTATATTTTGAGCAGCTGGGTACAACTACAGTTGCAGAATCATCTAGCCAAATTTTGGGAGGATGGCATAAAAGATTATATAACCCATGCTTTTGAAATCATGGTAAGCTTTACAAGCTTGTAAGGTGTTTTCTATTTTCAAGCGACTTTACATCAAGTTACTGTTTCTTAACAGAAATTCTAGACTGTAGCTTTTTATTGTTCTCTCCACTTATTTGAACAACCAAGGATGCTTACTTAACTGTATAGCTCTTTATTGTTCTTTTTCAGGTATTCTATTTATGCTCCATTCTGAAATCTATTGTGCACTGCCAAGTCCATGAGGCGAAGCGCTCACCGCTCGACTATTTCTTTACTGAACTGGGAGCAACAAAGGCAAGATATTCGAAACAAGCTGAAGTCCTTTTGATTCTTGATTTCTAGCATACACACGCAACCTGATTGGTGATATTACTGTAGATATGATGCAGGTTCAATGCTTACAATTTTTTGATGTGATGCATGTTACCTTTTGAAATATGAAGATGCATGTAAGCACTGTTGCTAGCAATCTGGGATATCATAACAGTCTTATCCCTTGTTCTGTCACTAGCATACATTACAGTTTTAGATAAAAGGGGGCGTATCATTTGCTCTATCAAATGGATTGTTTATTAATTTATTTGGACTTGCACACATTAGGTAAGGAAGGATCGCCAATCTGGATGTCCAAATGATAGTAAAACCTAGGGCTCTTGCACGGTTCTTGGATTTATTTTTAGCATATATTACCCATATCGAGACTGAACATGTGGCTTTTCTTCTCATCTACAGGAGAGTTATGTGCTGATTTTTTTGAAGAAGCTGGAAGTCCAAGTCAACGACTTGCTTTATATGTTTGTTGTAATGCCGTATTTTTAGGGAATTTGGATGTATTGTTGATCTTGCTGGGAATTTGGTGTATATTTGCTTGCTGAACTTATTGTTCAAATGCTAGGATATATGTACAAATCGTTGGAATATTATTCTATCTTTACTTGAAATGTATTCTTGGACTGAAAGTGGTCAAAAAGAGAATATATTTGTATTGAATTTGGGTTGATTCTATGTCTCTGCTGTAAATTGTATTTGAAACAAAGAGGCGTGGCCCAAATTAAAAACTGGCCAAAATGTCTATTGGACCAAATGAAAAACTGGTGGAAATGGCTACAGCCCAAAAAGAATGGATCACAAAGAGGCCAAGGCCCAAAAATCGGATTGCAAAAAGGCCAAGGCCCCAAAATTAAATGCACTGTAAAAATCGTGAGGCCCAAATTTGAAATGGATCGCAAAAATGTTGAATTGCTGGGCCAGCCCATGTAGCTAGGAAAAATAAATATTAAAAAGGCCAAATTAATGGGCTTGGCCCATATAAATACCGAATTGGATCGGGCTGATTTTTGTGCCACATCAGATTGCCATGTCGGATGCCTACGTGGCCTGGGGAGGCTGCTAGTGACCAAAACAAAATAGTAGGCATATTTTGGTCGTAAACGTCTACGACCTTCTCACACAGAAGGTCGTTAATTTCAGTTTACGACCACCAGCTTTTGACCATCTGTTTTTGGTCACAGAAAGGTTACAAATGGAAAATAATGACCATTCAGTGACCAATAGTCAATGTCACAAGTTGACATATTTCTTGTAGATCACTTCAGTTGTCCTGCTCATTGCTTGGTGGATCTGGAAGCAACACAACGCCTGCATCTTCGACGGGGACAGGGCATCTGTCCCACACCTCTCGTCGATGATCAAGGACGAGGCTAGAGCCTGGGCCCGGGCGGGCGCCAAAGGAATTTGCACCATTTTGCCGGAGACATAGTTTTTTCCGCCTTGGGGGCGCGTACACCCCATTATTCTATTTGTAAGCCCCACCTTCTGACTCATGCCGCACTGCGTGTTCGTGCTTGTCAGAGGTGGTTTCTGTAATTGCTGTATGCTACTTCTTCTACATATCACTACTTCTACCTATCAATGCAATGATAAGCAAGCCTTTTGCGTATTCGCGAAAAATAGTTTCGGTCCAATACTTTACGGCTAAGCTAGCGAGCATTCTTCTCACTTGAAATATCTTTAGCAAGAAGAGAACCAACAATTCTGATACTTCATTTAAAAACCTTTGACAGCTGAGACATGAACGGAACTATGAGCTGCATGGCAATAAGAATTGGACAAAGACGTAAGAATCTATTATCGCGGGAATTACACTTTACATATTTTTTATAGCTACAAGATAGAAGAACCATTTTAACACCCCTAGCATGCATGTAAATATTTGCAATCATCTTTGTCAGATATATACCGGTGCAATATATGAAATACACGTGAAATAAAAACCAGTAAGTGATACGTCTCCGTCGCATCCACTTTTCCAAACACTTTTGCCCTTGTTTTGGACTTTAACTTCCATGATTTGAATGGCACTAACCCGGACTGACGCTGTTTTCAGCAGAATTGCCATGGTGTTATTTTTGTGTAGAAATAAAATTTCTCGGAATGACCTGAAAATCAACGGAGAATTATTTTGGAATATATAAAAAATACTGGAAGGAAGATCCACGTCAGGGGGCTCCACCTGTCCACGAGGGTATGTGTGGGGGGGGCCCTACCCCCTTGGCACGCCCCCTGCCTCGTGGCCCCCCTGACGCTCCACCGCCCTCAACCCTGACTCCATATATTCACTTTCGGGGTGAAAAAACCAGGGAGAAGGATTCATCACGTTTTACGATACGGAGCCGCCGCCAAGCCCTAAACTCTCTCCCGAGGGCTGATCTGGAGTCCGTTCGGGGCTCCGGAGAGGGGAATCCGTCGCCATCGTCATCATCAACCATCCTACATCACCAATTTCATGATGCTCATAGCTGTGCGTGAGTAATTCCATCGTAGGCTTGCTGGACGGTGATGGGTTGGATGAGATTTATCATGTAATCGAGTTAGTTTTGTAAGGGTTTGATCCCTAGTATCTACTATGTTCTGAGATTAATGTTGCTATGACTTTGCTATGCTTAATGCTTGTCACTAGGGCCCGAGTGCCATGATTTCAGATCTGAACCTATTATGTTTTCATCAATATATGAGAGTTCTTGATCCTATCTTGCAAGTCTATAGTCACCTACTATGTGTTATGATCCGGCAACCCCGAAGTGACAATAATCGGGACCACTCCCGGTGATGACCATAGTTTGAGGAGTTCATGTATTCACTATGTGTTAATGCTTTGTTCTGGTACTCTATTAAAAGGAGGCCTTAATATCCCTTAGTTTCCGCTAGGACCCCGCTGCCACGGGAGGGTAGGACAAAAGATGTCATGCAAGTTCTTTTGTATAAGCACGTATGACTATATTTGGAATACATGCCTACCTTACATTGATGAATTGGAGCTAGTTCTGTGTCACCCTAGGTTATGACTGTTACATGATCGATCACATCCGGCATAATTCTCTATCACCGATCCATTGCCTACGAGCTTTCCATATATTGTTCTTCGCTTATTTACTTTTCCGTTGCTATTGTTATCATCACTACAAAACACCAAAAATATTACTTTTGATACCATTACCTTTTACCATCGTTACCACTACTATCATATTACTTTGCTACTAAACACTTTGCTGTAGATACTAAGTTTCCAGGTGTGGTTGAATTGACAACTCAGCTGCTAATACTTTAGAATATTCTTTGGCTCCCCTTGTGTCGAATCAACAAATTTGGGTTGAATACTCTACCCTCGAAAACTATTGCGATCCCCTATACTTGTGGGTTATCAAGACTATTTTCTGGCGCCGTTGCCAGGGAGCATAGCTCTATTCTTTGAGTCACTTGGGATTTATATCTGCGTATCATTATGAAGAACTTGAAAGATCCAAGAACCAAGATTTATCCCTCAACTACGAGGGGAGGTAAGGAGCTGCCATCTAGCTCTGCACTCGATTCACCTTCTGTTTTGAGTAAGCTTGCAACACCTAAACCTGCTTCTGCTATTAATTCTGATATGTCGCATGTTATTGATGATGCCACTTCTGCTATGCATGATACTTATGATGAAACTACTTCTATGCTTGATACTACTGTGCCACTTGGTGCATTTCTTGATGAACAACTTGCTAGGGCTAGAGAGAATGAAATTATTGAAACTGATAATATTGATGAAAGTGATGATGAAGATTCTCCCCCTCGATTTGAATTGCCTGTTGTTCTTGAAGGTTATGTTATGGATGAAGAAACTGCTAGAGACTTTCTTGCTTGTAATGATAGGTGTGATCTTAAGAAGATTTTAGCTAAGCTGAAACAAAAAACTCCGAATGCTAGAATGAAATATGATCCTGCTTATGCTTCTTCACCTATCTTTGTTACAGATAAGTATTATGATTTCTCTGTCGACCCTGAGATAGTTACTTTAGTTGAATCTGATCCTTTCTATGGCTATGAATCTGAAACTATTGTGGCACATCTTACTAAATTAAATGATATAGCCACCCTGTTCACTAACGATGAGAAAACTTGCTATTATTATATCCTTAAATTATTTCCATTCTCATTAAAGGGTGATGCTAAGACATGGTTCAATTCTCTTGATCCTGGTTGTGTGCGTAGTCCCCAGGATATGATTTATTACTTCTCTGCTAAATATTTCCCCGCTCATAAGAAACAAGCTGCTTTAAGGGAAATATATAATTTTGTGCAAATTGAAGAAGAGAGTCTCCCACAAGCTTGCGGGAGGCTTCTCCAATTACTTAATGCTTTGCTTGATCATCCTCTTAAGAAAAATGAAATACTTGATATCTTTTATAATGTACTAACCGATGCTTCCAGAGACCACCTGGATAGTTGTGTTGGTTGTGTTTTCAGGGAAACAACACCAGATGAAGCTAAAATTCTATTGAATAATAAGTTGACTAATGAAAATAATTGGACACTTCCTGATCCAATCCCTGATCCAATTCCTGAACCAACTCCTGAGCCAACTCCGAAGAAAAGGGGTATTCTATTTCTCATTCCTAAAGATATGCAAGAGGCAAAGAAATCTATGAAAGAAAAGGCATTAAAGCTGAAGATGTTAAGAATTTACTTCCTATTGAAGAAATACATGGTCTTAATTTACCGCATGTTGAAGAAGTACATGGTCTTGATAACCCGGCACATGTAGTAAAGGTAAATTCTCTCTATAGATATGATAAAGCTGAAATCCCTCCTACTAAGTTTGCTAGCTAATGCTTAGATGAGTTTGATAACTTTATGGTTAAGCAAGAAGATTTAAATGCTTATGTTGGTAGACAATTGAAACATAATGCTTATATGATTGGACACTTGAGTGATTATATGGCTAATGTTAAAGGTGAACTAAAACTTATTAGTAAACATGCTTTTATGGTTACCACTCAAGTAGAACAAGTACTTAAAGCTCAGAATGATTTGCTCAATGAATTAAAGAGTAAGAAAAATGATAATGTTTTTAGAGTTATGACTAGAGGTGGTAAAATGACTCAAGAACCTTTGTATCCTGAGGGCCATCCTAAGAGAATTGAGCAAGATTCTCGGAGAACTAATATTGATGCACCTAGTCCTTCTAAAAGGAAGAAAAATAAAAATGGCAGGACTTTGCATGCTTCTAGTGAACCTGTTGATGACACACCTGAGAATCCTAATGATATTTCTATTTCTGATGTTGAAACACAATCTGGTAATGACACATGAACCTAGTGATAATGTTAATGATGATGTTCATGTCGATGCTCAACCTAGCAACAATAATGATGTAGAGATTGAACCCGCTGTTGATCTTGATAACCCACAATCAAAGAATCAACGTTATGATAAGAGAGACTTTGTTGCTAGGAAGCACGGTAAGGAAAGAGAACCATGGGTTCATAAACCCATGCCTTTTCCTCCCAAACCATCCAAGAAAAATGATGATGAGGATTTTGAGCGTTTTGCTGAAATGATTAGACCTATCTTTTTTGCGTATGTGTTTGACTGATATGCTTAAAATGAATCCTTATGCTAAATATATGAAAGATATTGTTACTAATAAAAGAAAGATACCAGAAGCTGAAATTTCCACCATGCTTGCTAATTATACTTTTAAGGGTGGAATACCAAAGAAACTTGGAGATCCAGGAGTACCAACTATACCATGCTCCATTAAAAGAAACTATGTTAAAACTACTTTATGTGATCTTGGAGCCGGTGTTAGTGTTATGCCTCTCTCTTTATATCGTAGACTTGATTTGAATAAGTTGACACCTACTGAAATATCTTTGCAAATGACTGATAAATCAAATGCTATACCTGTCGGTATTTGTGAGTATGTGCCTGTTGTGGTTGCAAACGTTACTATTTTAACGGGCTTTGTTATTCTTGATATCCCCGAGGACGATAATATGTCTATTATTCATGGAAGACCCTTTTTGAATACTACAGGGGCTGTTATTGATTGCACCAAAGGCAATGTCACTTTTCATGTTAATGGTAATGAGCATATATTACATTTTCCGAGGAAACAACTTCAAGTCCACAGTATCAATTCTATTGGAAAAATTTCAACAATTACTATTGGAGGTTTTGAATTTCCTCTTCCTACTGTCAAGAAGAAATATGATATTCTTCTTGTTGGGGATGTGCATATCCCCGTTGAGGTAACCTAGTGTTATTTGAAAATTCTCCGGTTCCATGTTACTCGGAATGAGTTTGTTAACAAGACCCGATCAACCTTGTTAGTGAATTCCTTTTGATGAGCATGAGATGGATGAATTTAGAAAACACAACTCTCAGTACCCTCTTTTTTTACTTTTTGTTATTTATATTAAATAAAGCAAAAATAGTAATTTCTGTCTGTTTTCTGAGTTATCCATATAATAAAAATAACTCGAAAATAAAAGTTCTCCAAATGCCCTGATATTTAAATATATTTTTTCTGGAATATTTGAGAATATCTGGCACTGAAAACACAGCAGGGGGAGCAAGCACCTGGCCACGAGGGTGGAGGGCGCGCCCCTGCCTCGTGGGCCCATGGTGGCTCCCCTCCACTTATTCCACCTACCACACACTCCTTCCTCCCACAAAAATCACCAACCAGCTCAAACCCGAGTCCGAGCTCATTTTGCTGCCATTTTCGATCTCCTTGCTCAAAGCTCCATTCAAAAAACTGCTTTGGGGGATTGTTCCTTGGTATGTAACTCCTCCAATGGTCCAATTAGTTTTTGTTCTAGTGTTTTATTCATTGCATATTTTTTCTGCTTAGGTGACCCTGTTCTTGAGTTTGCATGTCAAATTTATATGGTCAAAAGTAGCAGGCTAACCAGCTACTTTGTGTAGTTATCGAACCCGAGACCTCAAGTTTGATGAGCGAACAGGCTAACCAGCTACACAACCCTCCCGTTATGTTCAACGAGAGGGAAATAACCTTTTATACATTCCTGCATTTGTGTGACAAGCATGGCATGTTTTTTTGTGTGGGATTCATTGGGATTTTAATCATAATCGTGTCATGTGGCTTTGGTGGTAAGACTATCCACAGTGGTGCAGAAATAATGCAGCCTTAGTCACCTTACCTCTCTCCACGTAGTACGTTGGGTCCCACCAGTCAAAGGGTGAGACAAACAAATTAATAAGAAAAATTAAAAGCTCCAGCGGTGTTTCTTACCTCACACATCTCGCTACTGCTCGGGAACACTGTCCAATTGATCCCTCTGTTCCCTCACGTACTATTTTAAGTGAATCCTTATTATATCATGCACACAAATTTTGGGCACTTGTATTCGACTTAAGTCAGTGTGCCACCGTATCTCGTATACTTACTACTCCCTCCATCTAGGTGTAATAAGTCACGTTAGAAGATGCAACGGGACCAAGGTGCGTGCATGTGTGTGTGTGTGTGTGTGTGTGTTTAACATCATGTGTGTGTTAGAGAGAGCGACAGATCGACCTACTCCTACAGAGAGATGTTGTGTAGTATACGATTTTAGCCGCGAGAGTCGGTGCATCCTCTCGTTTCCAGGCGTGTCTAGTAGGGACATGCGGACAGCTGCCACGCCCGCTCCTGACCAGCATGGCCCACCCAAAGCCCCTCCATCGCCCGCGCGTGCTTCCCGCCCGAAACGGTCAGCGCCGCTCCAAAGAATCGGTGCCGCATTCATGCCCGGGCAGAGCGGACGCGACCTCTCACTGGCGCAAGAGTGATGGTTGCTTCGTCCGTCCAACTTACTGCTGGGTCTATGTGATTTGACGGCTCATTGGTCTTTATTACTAAGGTGGTAGGACTGCTGGATTTCCCACGCTATTGGCGAAAGGAGGTACTACTACTAGATTACAATTTTCTCCATTCTTACAGCGGAGGCGTGCAAGAGTAGTGAAAACACGCAAGCTCATTGATTACATGGCCCACCTCACACTATCACCATGCGACACCTAACTCTTTACATAGTACTCCCTCCGTTCCTAAATATTACTAGATGAGTCCCCGCGCGTTGCCGCGGAATAGCGGTATATCTCTCTGCGCAAAATTATCGATTTCATAGAACTAAAAAAACTCTATAACCGCATGACAAATGTGGTAGCCAAACTAAATAAACTCCCATCATCATTTAGATCATCCCACATAAGGAAAAAAGATCAGCCAACTCCTACTGCATAATGGGATTATATTTTTCTTTTTGACATGTTAATGGGACTTAAAAGCTCACTTACATGCATGCTACCGGTGGATGCTTGCATGCAGACATGTTGATGTGATTTAAAACCCACTCACATGCATGTGCCACGGTATTTTTGCATGCTTGCATGTGGCTTAGTGCGGAACCTCTCAACGTCTAGATCAGAAGGCTATTATGGACTGATTTACTTCATCTAACGGCTAAATCAATTTTGATGATGTGGCTCAAGGAGAGGATAGAGAATTCCTAGTAGTGGTGGCTAGCTATTACTAGTAGATAAGTCTTTGTAGAGATTCCACTACACACGGAACAAAATGAATGAATCTACACTTAAAATGCATCTATATACATCTGCATGTGGTTCATGGTGAAATATCTACAAAGACTTATATTTAGGAACGGGGGAGATGGCGTACTAAGCAAGCTTCTCCTCGTTCTGCGAGTTGACGGTGCACATCAAAAGTACTCCAGTGTATAGAGCCTTGCCTCTAAGGTAGGCCCCACATGGTTTGCCTCTTTTTTTTAACATAACACGTCAAGTCGCAATTTGTTTGTTCACCCGTGGTAGACGATCCTCCCTCCACCAAGTGGAGAACTAGTACACGTGCCAAATTACCACGTGGTCTGCCTTTTTCGTACAGAAATGAGCTCCACTGTGTACCTGCGCGGATGTGGTTGGGAAAGAGACGGGAGTACGTGTGCCGTGCATGCACCTCTTCTCTTCGTGCACGTCCCCCACCTATGTGGGTGTGTCTGAGAGATACAAACCGCGTTCGTGAGTGTTTTTTGTTTGGGGTGGGGGTGGGGGTGGGGTGGGGGGTTGATTTCGTTAATTATTTGTGGGAATATGTGTCGATGACATCTAAAACAAAATTTTGCATGCAATGTGTGTGAAATGGAGGCCTATCCATATCATACATAGAGGGTCGGGCAATCCACGAGAAGAGAGGGAGGGGTCATAGCTATCGACAGAGTCGAAGAGAGGATCAAGTGGGTGGGTGCGAGATCGATGAAGAGAGCCATCGAAATTGTGTGTGTGTGCAAGTCAAAGATATAGGGTGACTGGCCTACCAAAACGTTAGAGGGAACATGTCAAGTTTGTGTGTGGCAGGGAGACATGACTAGAGCGCTCGATGTATCGGTGTGTGGGGGGGGGGGGGGGTGGAGGGGGGGGTAGGCAGAGGCCTTACTATAGAGGTAGAACGACTCGTATATGTGTTGAGAAGGAGAGACCCAACTATGTCTTGAGGGAGATCAGTCGGCATCCATACATAACTGAAGGACGGGAAATATGATGGGACAGAGAGATAGAGGAGAGAGAGAGGGAGGGAGAGGGAGGGAGAGGGGTAGAGTGCTGGATGGGTGATGGAGTTGCTTCTCGAAGATGGTGGGAGAGGCCAACTAGACAAACTGAGGGTGGAACTGCAATGTTATCAATAAGAGTGAGGATGTGTTGCTGTGTGTGCCTGTGTGTGATAGATCTGTTGGGACGCATCCATGGATGATGAAGGGGAACCATGTGTTTGGTAAGAAAACCTAACTAGATCGGTAGATCAATTGTTGTTTGTCGGAGGAAGGGAGAGACACAACTAATGAGGTAGATTGATTGACGTGTGGGTAAAAACGAGTTATAAGGACCTAGCTAGCTATATGTATAGCGAGAGATCGGTCGGTGTACGTCCATTTGTTAGAGGCAAATAAGGCCCAGCGAGACGGATAGACAGAGAGAATGGAGCTAGGAGGTGGTGCGAGAGGCCCAACTACTAGCTAGATAGGGGGAGGAGTGTGCGGTTGTGAGAATGATGAAAAGAGGGGGCCAGAGTTTACACGTGTGTCTAACCATATGAGAGACACGAGGCAAGGACACATAAAGGAGGAGATTGAAGGTGTGTGTGTATGTTGTAGGCAGGCATCGCTGGAGAAGTTTATCGATCGGTGTGTGTCGGAAAGGAGTTGTGGAGACTCTGGGAGAATGACCTAAATAAAAAAATGAACGTGCCCGGTGTATAGAATGCTGAGGGAGGGGGAGGGCGAGGAGGGCGTGTGCATGCACGAGAGAAAGTTAGTGGTAGCTACAAAGGTTAGAGGATTGTGTGGGTGTAAGAGACTAACAAAGATCATAATTTGATATGAAAGCGGATTCATCTATTTAAATAGGAGATCATAGTGTTTTAAACATTGCATGCATGAATATAGCGGTGATACACGTGTTGTGCACATGTTATACCATAATGTGATAATGCATGGCGTTTGCAACTCACAGCTAAATGCCAAACAATCTAAACCATACTATACATCAAACAATCTCACATTTTATTTGAATTTGTGATAATGTGTGGCGTTTGCAGCTTACAACTAAATATCGAACAATCTAAACAATACTATATATCGATCATTCTCACATTTTATTTGAATTTGTGGTAATATGTGGTGTTTGCAACTCACATCTAAATACTTGTAGGCATAGGGGGCGGGGCACCATACATAATGTGATAAACACATTATACATATGAGACATGGTTTAGATTATGAAGATCTAGCTAGAGCTAGAAATGTAATGTGATTTGAAATCAAAATAAAGTGGATTCAAAGAATCCAGTTTGACTTCATATAGTACACATAGTTCATATGTAACTCGAGACTAATCATGTGGTGTGCTGTGAAGATAATACACAAACTATGGTTTAACTTGACTATAATGATGATTGTAGATCTTATTAAAACAGAGAAACGAATTCAAATGCTTTGACTTCACAACAATCATTACTGTAGATCTTATTCAAATAGAGAAACGAATTCAAATTTAGTTCATATTGAAGTGGTAGTATATACGTTTGAATGCACTAAAATGTTCATTTGAGTAGTAGGTTGCATGCATTATATACGTAGCAAAATATTTTAATTCAACATAACATGAATTCAAAGTTTTGAATGACATTTAGTGCGCATTGATTTGGTACAGTACACGTTAGGCTTGTCCAGAAATTTCAACCCGCGCCTTGTTAGCCCGAAATATTTAAGATATATCTTTGTCTCGTTGTGCTCCGACAACTCCCTCCATCTCAACCCGCGCCTTGCTATTCCGAAATTACAACGTGCGCGAAAACTCCCACCTCCTGTGAAATCCCGACATGCGAAATGCCCGTGGTACCCCTGAACCGAAAGAACCGCCTCAAATTGGTGGGGGTACTTTC
The DNA here is from genome assembly GCF_003073215.2 of Triticum urartu. NCBI lineage: Eukaryota > Viridiplantae > Streptophyta > Magnoliopsida > Poales > Poaceae > Triticum > Triticum urartu. The sequence goes on from NC_053027.1 coordinate 67,999,728, forward strand.
GTAACTTACCCCACATTTCGGACAAGCGCGTCTCTAAGCCATGGTTCCCCACTGCCATCTCATCCGCCCACCCATTCATACACCGAGGCCGCGAAAACCCGCGACGAAACCCCACACCCTGCTCCGTCCGCCACCCAGCCGGAGCCTGTTCCCCGACGATGTCGTCCACAGCAACACCTCGACATCCCTCATCCACCGTACTGGATGAGGATCCGTCGTCGATCTCATCGTCCCGCCGGTTCAGGCACCCCGTCCTCCACCTCCAAGGAGCTGCCCCGACATTCCCCTTGTCTTCCGCACCACCTCCATTCCCACACCGCCGTCTTCACCTGCACCACCGGAAGAGCACCATCATCACCGTTTCCTCGGATGAAGCTGCGGCCTAATCGGCGCCACCAAAGAGGTTGTACACTAATTGCCGCATTTTCTTCTTGATTCGATCTCACGGTGCTACCGGCGCTCGGTCCCGAGCCAACACGGTGCGGCTCCATCCACGGCGGCATCGCCGGCCACTTCCTCCACGGTGTCGCTCCCTCGGTGGCAACGTCCACATCAGTAGGAGTTGTTGCTGCTTTAGCTCTCGCTCGCGCTACTGCTCTGCTCTTGCTCTCGGTCCCCTGCCTGGTCTGCTCTTGCTCGCGGTGCTTCTCTTGCTTGCGATGCTGCTCCGATTTAGCTACACTTCAGTCGACTAAATCAACTTTTGGGTCAGTCGATTTTCAGGGGGTGGGGGGCTCGCTAGGGTGAAGGAAGAACCAGCCGCAGCGGGGAGGGGGCTCACCGGAGAGGTACCCCACTATCTATCTTAGGGTTTGGGATGGGGGCGGTGGTCGCCGGCGGTGTCGGGGCGTTGGCGTGGGGATCGCCAGAGAAAAAGCTCGGCACGGGGGGGGGGCTAGAGGGATGGCCGGGGGGGGGGGGGCCGGGGGGGGGGGGGTTTTTTGGGGGGGGGGGGGGCGGCGCACCGCCGGCCGCGGGCGGCGGGGGGCTGCTATTTGGCCGGTGGTGGCTGGCGGCTCAGGAGGGTGGAGGTTGAAGATGAACCGCATGCCCTTGATTTTGTATCCAATGGCTGCAAAATCGACTGACCAGAGATGAAAAAGTCAGTCGACCGACTTGTAGCCTCACCTTGCTAGTGCGTTCAATTTCGACAGCAAAATTCAGTTTCGACAGTTAAGTTCAGTTTCGACAGTTAAGTTCAGTTTTGACAATTAAGTTCATAGATGAGCGGCTGATGTATTTTACATCTAGCACTTTGTGGTTATGTATTTTACGTCATGTATTGGAGATTCTATTAGAATTCCACTCAGGTTAATGTTGTTCGTTGTCCCTCTTGTCCTGCTTCAGCCTCGGCGTCGTACAACTCACCGGAGCTGCTCCAACGACGAAACCCTCCATCACAACGGAGCAGTACCTCGGGATCCATCTCCAGACGCCTAAGATCTTCTTCCCCTCCTCCGACAGGAAAGTCAGCCAGAGCATCCTCACCGGCCAACCCAATCACGCTGAGATTGACATGGCTTCGCCAAAGAGGTTGTACACTTGTTGCATCTCTTTTTTACTCTACATGCTATATATGTTGTCCACTGAGCACACGGATTTGTTCCTTTAGTGTCTCCTTGAAAGAAAAAACGTAGGAATTTTAATTTTCACTTGTCCTCCTTTTCAAATTCCTATTCATGAAGCACAAGACTAAGAGATAGTAGCATAATAGCATTATAACCGTACAGTTTCTTGTGGTTTGACTTAATCTCACCATGCTTCTTTGCATCCTGTGATCTTCCAATTGTTGTGAATCAAACACCCAGATTGGCAGAAATCCTATGTTTTTAAATTATCTGTTTTGCACATGCATTCCTATCCTATTCATGTCTATTTCCTATCCCTGCATTGTTGGAATCCTCCAATTCAACGAGCCCTTACAGAATTACTTCTCTTACAGATAGTTATCAAATAAAACCTTGCGTGGTTTGTCCCGCTCCTGCTGCGCCATCGTCCACCCCAGCTCAGCTGCTCCAATGATAGAAGGGTCCAGCACAGCAGGGATCCGGCCTCCAGACTATCTTTCGCCGCCTCAGATCTTCTGCCCTGCCACTGGCAGCCATGAAAACTACATTACCATCATCAACCGAGCAGATGACCCCGAGGACTACACGGGTCCGCAACAGAGGTCGCACTCTTTCGTGTCTGCTTACGTTATGCATCGCTTAATATTACATGCTACTTTATTGTCATGTTCACCGATTAGACTCTAAGTCAGCTCCAAACTAATGGTCAAACTTGAGTTTTTAAATGGTTGTGGGGTACATATCGGGGCCTCTATCAATAGTATCTATCTACTATCTGGTTAATCTCTGGTGTCTACTATGAGTTTCATGTTGGGTGGGAAACAAACAGTAAAGAAGCCATTATCTGTATTTTTTAACTGAAGCCATTATCTTCCTGCTATTATTGGTTTTGGGTCTATTCACAGGTGGCTACCATCACTCTGGATTTTTGCATGCACTCCTTACATAATCTCACTATGTTTTATTCCTATGCATGACAGTTATTGTAAACAATGGAACTGAACATGTAGAGCAAAAGAGACGAGCCTTGCGTGGCAATAAAATTTCATGCAGGTCGCTCCATGGTAGGCGCAAAGGCAGCCCCCTCCATGCATTTCGGATTGTAATCGAGAGGAAGATATCTGTTCTGAGGGGGATTCAGAAGGAGAAGACAACTCCTATTTACCCCCTGAGGTCTTCGCTCTAACTTGGCATGCTAATGTTGGTTATATCATGCATATGGTGTCTTGCATTGCTTACTTTATACATCAAATATGTCATCTGCTTAGTTTAGACATCCTTTGTGCGAATGCCATCTATTTAGTTTATTCATCGTTTATGTGAATTATGCAACACCATCTTGTTTAGCCAGGCATCATATATGTGAATTTTGCAATGCCATCCTGCTTAGCCAGTCATCTTATATGTAAATTATATCAGGACATCCTTTTTTTCGTTACATATTACATTTGTCAACAATGTTAGTACATTCAACTGCTCTTCGTGTGCATCAGCCATTTGACACGGTGATGGCAAATTCTGCAGTGAAAACAAGGTCTTCAGAGCAGACTATGCTATTTAACGAAGCACATATCTCGCTGGTTATGGATAGCTCCTCAGAGGAGGATTCAGAGACAGATGATCAGTCCTATTCGCCCCCCTGAGGTGTATGCTTGAGGGTTATGTTGCTCATATCGTGCGTATGATGTCTCGCATTGCTATGTCATTTGATTAGTTTAGACATGCTTTGTGTGAATGCCACCTGTTGAGTGTCTAATTACCATATATGTGAATTATGCATTGCCATCTTGTTGTAAGACATTATATATATGAATTATATAATGCTATCTTGTTGCAAAGACATTATATATGTAAATTATGCAATGCCATGCTGTTTAGCCAATCATCATGTATGTGAATTATATCATGCTATCATTTTTTTGTATTACATGTTCCATTTGTCTACGGCGTTTGTATATTCAACTACTCTTCCTGTGCATCAGCCATTTGAAGCGGTGATGGAAGTATCTGGAGTGAAAACAAGGTATTTAGAGCAGACAATGCTACCTGCTGAAGCAGACATCTTGCTAGTTACAGAGAGCTCCTCAGAGGAGGATTCAGAGACTGATGACCAGTCCTATTTCCCCCCTGAGGTCTATGCTCAAACTTGGCAGGGTTATATAACCCATGTCATGCATGTTGTCTTGCATTGCTTAGTTTTTACATCATATATGGATTGCCATCTGCTTACTTGCTTACTATATAAATCATATATTTGAATTATATCATGCCATCATGTTTACATAGTACATACACATCATCTATCTGAATTATGGCATGGCAACCCATTTAATAAAGACATCATATAGTTATATCATCTCATCCTATTTAGTGCTTACAGTCATCATGTTTTGAATTATAGCATTCTATCCGTGAATGTATGTGAATTATGGCATGCCAACCTATTTAATAAACACATTATATAGTTATGTCATGTCATCCTGTTTACACAGTCTCATATTTTGAACTATGTCTTTCCATATTTTTTTACTTAGCCATCATAATGTGAAATTGTGTCATGCTATCCTGTTTAGTTAGCCATCATATATGTGAAATTGTGTCATGCTATCCTGTTTGGTTAGACAACACAAATATGAATTATTTCATGCCCTCTTTTATTCCCCACTATCCATTGCACCTGTCTATCATACAATGTCTATACTTTCAATTAGTTTTATTGTTTATCAGCCATTTGAATTGGAGAGCGTGATGGCAGTATCTAAGGGAGTAACAACACAGTCTTCAGAAAAGATAGTGCTACCAGTTGATGCAGATAGAACCATGGTTGTACTTGCCCAAGGACCAGATCCACCACACATAACCTAGACTCTCGCAGATTGTACCCCTACACAGTTAGACAGAGAACCAGCTACACCCCTTCTAACCCCAACCCCGGCAGATAGTAACCCAGTTCCAGTTGACACATCACCGTCTCCACCACAGAGCACCCAAACACGAGCAGTTAGTAAGGGAACTGCAATGCCCAAAGCACGAGGACCACCACTCCAAATCCCAACTCAACGCTTAAAGGAGAAGAAGATTTGTTCTCAGGTCAGGTTCTGTAGCTATGGTTCATACTCCTTTGCTCTTGCATTACTGTATTTACTCATACCAACTATTTTCAAATTTGAAGGATGGAATTGAAACTCCAATGGCGCAACAGGTATGTTTTAAACCTGTTTCTTTAACTGGTTTGCTGTTGTAACCTGCTCTATGTTGATTTCAGTTTCAATTGAATAAACAGTTATGTTCTCATGTCATGCACATTATGAGTGTTGTTATTGCTCTATAGTTACCCACACTTATATTCTCTCTATTCCGCTTTGTCTTGAACAAATATTATTTGAACTGTGTCTCTATCTTGATTTAGCAACAAAAACTAGAATGATATAGACCATAAAGTGACCATGGTACATAGATATATGTTTGTTTCATGCTGTTATCCTATCCACTTTACTACTGAACTCATTTACCTAAATGAGTTTCATATACAACATGGTAAACATGTGATGTGTCTGGTTGTTTCTCTTGTAGAATGTGGACAAAATATTGGAGAACAGTACCGCGCTATCCAATGGTAAAGGAAGTAATGCAGATAAGGTTAAAGATAGTGAGACATCCCTGTTGGTCTCCAAGAAAGCTGATAAAAACTATCTTGACGACAGTGAGGGAACCCAAAAGTCCTGTCTTGATGTAGTGTTCGAGTTACTGGCCACTACTGCTGGCACAAGCTCTTCGAACTCGCTGCCTGAATCAGTTCGTCTTCTTGAGTCTCAACTTCAAGTTGAAAGACATTGATCAGATGTGCTGTGACCGGAAGCTAAAGGACTAAGGAAGTCCCTGCAGAATTCAGATGCATATTTTCTGGTGCAACAGCAAGCGCTGGAGGATTTAAGCGCCAAACAAGAGAAAGTTAATAAGCTTGCAAAGCATCTTGCCAACATTATGGGTACCCAGGATATTGTTTCTTGAGATCTTCTGAAGTGGTTTCAGATCTGGATTTGTTTTGCTACGGCGTTTATTTGCGCTGGTCGCCAACTTTGAAAACCAGTGTATATGATATGCTGCTTTGTTCCCTATATTTGCACTGGTGGCGAACTTTGATGCCTAGTGGATGTAATATGTGTAATAGCTGTCATAGCCTAGCGTTAGTTGCTTGCTTATTTATTTCCTTGTTGTCTTGTTTATTTGTTTGCTTGTAGTCATTGCAGTTCTTTTTCCGCGGTTAGCTAGTGGCTGCAATAACCTATTTTTTAAAACTAGGCCACAATAACCATGGGCTAATATTTACTGTAGTGACACTGGGCCTCCTACTGGTTGTAGAAACAGTGGGCCTTCTATGGGACGTAGAAACAATGGGCCTTCTACGGGCCGTAGAAACAATGGGCCTTCTGCGGGCCGTATCATCAATTGGCCTTATACGGGCCGTATGATCGATTGGCCAAACATGGGCCAAACAGACCGCATTATGGCCGTAAACGGGCTAGAGTTGGAATCGTCCGTTCATGGGCCAACCATAACGGGCCATCGTTAATAGGCCATATTTGATGACGCTATGAAAACGGCCCAACGTATTAACCGACCACAAACGGGCCGACTGTAACCACGGGTTGAATTTGGCCCACAAGCAGAAAATGACAGTAAACGGCCGTAAGTAAACGAATGTTGGAAATGAGCCCAAGAATAAATGAGCTCTGAGAAGGCCGAAAGATAACATGGGCTGGAAATGGGCCAACGGAATAACGGGCCGTTAATGGGTATAAAGTGATACACTGTTCATTACGGGCCAGTTTCACCACGGGCCGTTAATGGGTGTAAAGTGATACACTATTCATTACGGGCCAGTTTCACCACGGGCCGTTATTAGGCCAAGAGTTACATAGGGACTCATATGGTCCGAAAGACGTCATGGAGCATACATGGGCCAGAAGTGAAAATGGGTTGGAATCATATTGGGCGGCCTAGATGACGCTACTGGGCCTAATTTGGATAGGGCGTAATGGGCCTTGGGTTAGCAGGCTGTAAATGGGCTATATGCGAACAGGCCGTTAACGGGCTTTACATGGGCCGGCCCGCCACCTTTTGACCAAGTCAAACAGGCCGGCCTTTTCACAGGAATGGGCCTCTGTTGGGCCGTGCCACGTGTCTACGTATCATAGGCGCCTTCTGTCCAATGAGTGGATGACATCTGTCCCAATGATGAGTCGACACGTGTTTCCTCCAGCCAATGTGATTTTACACGTGGAAAATCCCCATTGGTCGGGGTTCTTAATGGGTTATCGGATCCAAAACCCGACTCGATAGCTTAACGGCATTCCGTTACGGTGGATGCCACGTGTCGGTCACCCTTGACGAAAGCACTTCTGTGATGCGGGATTTATCGTCATGGAAGTGGACACTTCCGTGATGATAATTTTGGTAATGTCATGGAACACACTTCTACGACAACACAGGTATGACTATCTTGATTCTGTCATAAAATCGTCATGGATGTACATGCATGACAGAAAATGCAACCTAGTGTGACAAACACGTATCATCACGGAAGTGTATTTTTTTGTAGTGACTGGGGTGCGCGCGAAGTCTTTCCCTCCTACCGATCTACGCCCTAGCTCTCTAAGATCTCGCAGACGAACTCAACGAACTCGCAACATAGAAAGACACAGGATTTATACTGGTTCGGGCCACCGTTGTGGTGTAAGACCCTACTCCAGTGTGGTGGTGGATTGCCTCTTGGGCTGATGATGAACAATACAAGGAGAAGAACAGCCTCCTGAGGTTGAGGTGTTCTTGTGTGTGGCTAACTTGTGTGGGTGAGAGAGTGATCTAAGATGCCGTCTCCTCGCCCCCCTTTTCTATGGTGGTGGCTAGCCCTACTTATAGAGGCCCTGGTCCTCTTCCCAAATTATTGAGCGGGAAGGGAGCCAACAACGGCGGGCTAATTTGAAGGGGGCAGCTAGTACAAGCCATCCTGACAAAAGGTGGTCTGCGCCTGCGAAAGCCTCTGGTGGTGACACCGTCTTGGGCTCCACAATGACCTCCGTCTGGTCATCCTTCTGGTCTTTGTCTTGTTGCACCAAAATGGCAACCTTTTCCTGATGCCTCGGTACTCCTCGCGTGCGATGTTTCCTTAGCACCAAAGAGGAAACAAGGACGCTGCGCGTGCTGGCGCCCGCCTGGTGTCGATCGTCATGGCTCACGTCACGAGAGCCTCGTGAGGTTGGCCTCGCCTTGATATCTCCGCTCCTCGTGAGGCTTCCTGACTAGGCCGCTCCATAGGAGGTCTCGTGGCGTCCTCCTCGCGAGGCTTGGCCCCTCGCGAGGGTCTTGGATGCCTTGTTGATGAAGATGGGCCGTACGGCCTGCTGGCTCAGCCACACCGCGGGCCGCAGGCAGGCAAGTCTGGGGACCCCCGTTCCCAGGACGCCGACAATCCCCTTATATATATCCATTGTATTATAGAAATAATGTGCCAAGCTTTGGTTTTAGGATGATTAGATTGCTTGTTTACTATGTGCAGAACAAAAACAGAAACTTTGGCTGTAGCGCGTGCTTTTACATTTTTTACTGGAAAGTAAAATGGGTCTCAAACATTTTGAAAATTAATTCTGCACAAAATTTTCAAATTATCAAATTTATTTCATAATTTTTGGAGTTACATAAGTTTACTAAACCTCCAGATTAGCACAGACTGTCCTGTTTTATACAGATTCTGTTTTTCGTGTGTTGTTTGCTTATTTTGATGCATCTATGGCTAGTATCGGAGGGTATGAACCATAGAGAAGTTGGAATACAGTAGATATAATTCTAATATGAAATTGGAATGAGTTTTAAACAGTACCTAATGGTAGTGATTTGCTTTATTATACTAACGGATCTCACAAAGTTTTTGTTACAGTTTTGTGTGGATAAAGTGGTTGAAGATCGAGGAGCTATAAAGATGAGAAGAATAAAGAGAGTCAAGAGTTCAAGCTTGGGGATTCCCAAGGCACCCCAAGTAAATATTTCAGAGGATACTCAAGCATCTAAGCTTGGGGATACCCTGGTTGGCATCCCATCTCTCGTCTTCAACAAATATCGGTATACCTTGGTTTTTGTTTTGTTCACATGATTTGTGTCCTTTGTGTTCTTATTTTTCTTTAAGAACCATGCTAGTATGAGATGTCCCTTCATCAATTTATAGAATAATTCATGTGCTTCCCTTATATTATTTAAGTATGATCTTATAGAATTGCTCTTTGTGCCTCACTTAAATCTTTTGAGTATGGTTTTATAGAATGCTTCGTGTGCTTCACTTATATATTTTGAGCTTGGATATTGGTTAGTCTATATTAATTGTAGAATGATCCATGAACTTCACTTATATCTTTTGAGGTATGAATAATACTACAATCTAAAGTGGATCTGGAAGAGTGTCAAATTTAGTTAGTAATGATTCCACTATTCCGAATGAGAAGAATCTTGCTTATGTGGAGAGTAGTAAAATTTCTATTCTTGTAGATGATGAAAATAATTCTTTGTGTGATGGTTATATTGTTGAATTCATTCATGATGCTACTGAAAATTATTATGAGGCAGGAATATATGCTTGTAGGAGTTACAATAATATCAAGTTTCCTCTCTATGTGCTTAAAGTTTTGAAGTTACACTTGTTTTTTTCCTTCCTATGCTAGTTGATCCTTGTTCCTATAAATTGTGTGCTCACAAAATCCCTAGGCATAGGAAGTGGGTTAGGTTTAAATGTGATAGTCATATTATTCATGATGCTCTCTTTATGTTTAAATTCTTATCTTTTATGTGAGCATCATTGAAATCACCATGCCTTGCTAAAAGGCATTAAAGAAAAGCGCTTGTTGGGAGACAACCCAATATTTACCCTTACTGTTTTTGTGTGTTCTCATGATTAAGCTACTGTATTAATCATGTATTATAGCTTTTGTTTCAATAAAGTGCCAAGTAAGACATTTGGGAAGACTTGAGTGAAAGTTAATGTGATCTTGCTGTAAAAAACAGAAACTTTGCGCTCACGAGATTAGCTGACATTTTTTTACAGAAGAGTGAGATTGAGTTGTTTCTTTTTTCAGAATATTAATAAAAAAATTCCTCACATACAGAAATTTATTTCAGAATTTTTTAAGTAGCAGAAGTATGGTTGGTGTTCAGATCATTACAGACTGTTCTGTTTCTGACAGATTCTGTTTTCATTGCATAGTTTGCGTGTTTTCTAGTTTCTATGGCTTATATTCCTAAATATAAATTGTAGAAATGATATGGTACAGTAGGAATTCTGTGTGAAAATTATGATCCTTGTCTTTGACAGTACCAAAGTGAATGGTTTACTCCTTATCATACTAACCTATCTCACGAAGTTCCGTTAAGTTTTGTGTGATTGAAGTTTTCAAGCTTTGGGTGAGATATCGATATGAGGAGAATAAGGAGTGGAAATACCCTAAGCTTGGGGATTCCAAAGGCACCCCAAGGTAATATTCAAGGAAGACTCAAGTACCTAAGCTTGGGGATGCCCCGGATGGCATCCCCTCTTTCGTCTTCAAAAACTATCGGTATACCTTACTCAGAGTTATATTTTTATTCGTCACATGATATGTGTTTTGCTTGGAGCATATTTTCAATTTTACTTGCTGTTTGAATAAAATCATTGGATCTAAAGTCTGAAATGAAAAAGAATCCTCCCATGGCTAGTTAATTATTTGACTAATCAGTGTCCTTCACTTATATCTTTTGGAGTAGTTTGTCATTTACTCACGTGCTTCACGTATATCCTATGAGTAAATGGTTGAATAATTGAATATCATAAATCTGAATTTATATATGTTTCATATGCTTATACCATGGGGAGTAATGACTTCACACAGAATAAGTATAGGTAGTAAACTTATTGAAAGTTAGCAAATGTAGAATTGGTCACTTGAACAATTCATGAAAGAATATTGAAGGAAGAGAGATTTCACATATAAATATACTATCTTGGACATCTTTGGTAATTATGAGCACTCATTAAAATATGACATGCTAAAAGGTTGACGTCGGACAAGGAAGACAACGTAATGGGTTATGTTGTCTTATATCTGAAATAAAGTATATTGTCTTGGATCATCCAACATGTTGAGCTTGCTTTTCCCCCTCATGCTAGCCAAATTCTTTGCACCAAGTAGATATACTACTTGTGCTTCCAAACATTCCTTAAACCAGTTTTGCCATGAGAGTCCACCGTACCTACCTATGGATTGAGTAAGATCCTTCAAGTAAGTTGTCATCGGTGCATGCAATAAAAATTGCCTTCTAAATATGTATGATCTATTAATGTGGAGAAAATAAGCTTTATACGATCTTGTGATGTGGAAGAAATAAAAGCGACGGACTACATAATAAAGGTCCATATCACAAGTGGCAATATAAAGTAACGTTCTTTTGCATTAAGATTTTGTGCATCCAACCATAAAAGCGCATGACAACCTCTCCTTCCCTCTGCGAAGTGCCTATCTCTTACTTTTATCTTCTACCCTTATGCAAGAGTCTTGGTGATCTTCACCTTTCCTTTTTACATTTTATCCTTTGGCAAGCACATTGTCTTGGAAAGATCCTGATATATATATATATCCAATTGGATGTAAGTTATCATGAACTATTATTGTTGACATTACCCTTGAGGTAAAAGGTTGGGAGGCGAATCTATAAGCCCCTATCTTTCTCTGTGTCCGATTAAAACTTTGAACCCATAAATATCACGAGAGTGTTAGCAATTGTGAAAGATTAAATGATAGTTGAGTATGTGGAATTTGCTAAATCAAAGCTCTGACATAGACCCTTCCTGAAAATATGATGAATTGTAATTGTTTGATGACTGCGAATATAGTTTCTTAGTTTCAAGAAAGTTTATGATCTATACTTTAACATGTGAATAGCTTGTTACTTGATCATGAAAAGTTTTATGAAGATGAGCTATTGTTATGATATATAATGATGCTAGAAAAAGTGATCGAAACTATCATTGATGAAACTTATGCACTTGCTAGCATTCATACTTCATAAATTATTTATTTTATGATTTACCTACTCAAGGACGAGCAGGAATTAAGCTTGGTGATGTTGATATGTCTCCAACGTATCTATAATTTATAAAGTATTCATGCTATTATATTATCAATCTTGGATGTTTTATATGCATTTATATGCTATTTTATATGATTTTTGGCACCAACCTATTAACCTAGAGCCCTTGTAATGGACGACGGCATCGGGGTATCAGCCCGGGCATGGTGGAGGACGGCGGTGGATGGGGTGGCGGACGGAGGAGGCTAGGGTGGAGAGGGTGTTTTGGCGCCCACGGAGTACGAATGGGTAAATGGAGGGAGAGAGGAAGGGGGAACCATGTATTCAGGGCGCGCTTGTCTCAAATGCGAGGAAATTTACAAACTTAGCCCTCGTTTAAAATTTCCTACATCACAACAATATGAGATGGTTGGGGATAGGACGGTAATCTCGCATACACCGAATATTTGCCGACGAGAGTTTGTTTTTGGTGCCCACCGTGTATGAATCGGGGAGGGAGTCAATTTCGGCCGAGGAGACACTTTGTTTTGGCGCCCACCATGTATGAATACGGGTGAGAGGCGGTTATGTCACGTTTGAGTAAAATTACAAACCTACCCCTATCGAAACCTATAAAAATCGAGCCGATAGGCTTTGCGTGTCAGGGATAGGAAGTAATTTACATCTCGCGGATTTTGGTTTCGGGCGGTTAATGCAAATTTCCCTGCTTCATTCAAATTTTTGCAGAGCAAGAGTGCACGTTTACCGTGCCAACTCAATTCGAATCCAATTTGTACTCTATTTTTGTTCGGCCAGCATCCATTTTCGATTGGAATAAAGTTCTATATACATAAATTTTTTTATATATGCTTTCAAAGGCACAACACCCTTTATACATAAATATGGTTTACAAATGGCATGATCTGAGATTCATAAGGTTGTATCCATCTTAATTTGTATTTTCAAATATTTGAAACCACTTTATGTTGAAATCCAATGAATGCATTCCTCGCTAACTGTCTCCAATTGATGTGTGTTTCATGCGGTTTTTTTACTTCTCAAACATGTATAATGTGTTTCACACACGCAACATATAGTGTAATCCCGTTTAGACATTAATTGCATATAAACCATGCATTATCTCTAATTAAAGAATCTATGGAACACTAATATTGATAAACTATATAACATTACACGTGTCACCAAATTTAAATGAATATGCATGTTTGATACACCAATTTGTGTTATGATATTATCGATGTTGTGATCTCTAGTTTAAATATTTGAATCCCCTTTAATCCAGATATTTGTCTCATATAGCTATCACTAATGCTTATATAGGAGTATCTCTCTAGACCTATACATGTTCATCGTCTCTCGGGTATCTCTCGTGCTACCTGTATGTCGACAATGATCTTTTATCTTCGTAACACACTGACGGTACTCTCTCCCTCGACCTTCATCACTCTATCTCTCTATAAGTATATCTCGCTCCCTGATACATCTCCAACGTATCTATAATTTATGAAGTATTCATGCTATTATATTATCAACCTTGGATGTTTTATATGCATTTATATGCTATTTTATATGATTTTTGGGACTAATCTATTAACCTATAGCCCAGTGCCAGTTTCTATTTTTTCCTTGTTTTAGAGAATCGCAGAAAAGGAAAACCAAGCTGAGTCCAATTGACCTGAAACTTGATGGAGCTTATTTTTGGACTAGAGGAAGGTCGTGGAGTAAAAGAGTTGGGCCAGAAGAGTCCCGGGCTGCCCACAAGGGTGGGAGGCGCGCACCCCTGGGCGCGCCCCCCTACCTCGTGGACAGCCCGGAGACCCCCCTGACTTGTTCTCGACGCCAAAACCTCTTATATATACAGAAACCTCCAGACATTAACCTAGATCGGAAGTTCCGCCACCGCAAGCCTCTGTAGCCACGAGAAATCAATCTAGGCCCTCTCTGGCACCCTGCCGGAGGGGGCCATCATCACCGGAGGGCATGCAGGAGGATCCCGGAGGGGCCATCGTCGTCATGAAGGCCAAGGACCAGAGGGAGAACCTCTCCCCATCCAAGGGGGAGGAGGAGGAAGCACAAGGGGGAGAACCTCTCCTCCTCTCTCTCGGTGGCGCCGGAGTGCCATCAGGAGGGGAATCATTGCCTCGTTGATTGTCTTCATCAACATCACCATCATCATCTCTTTTACGCGGTCCACTCTCCCGCACCCCACTGTAATCCCTACTTGAACATGGTGCTTTATGCCACATATTATGATCCAATGATGTGTTGCCATCCTGTGATGTTTTGAGTAGATATCCTTTGTCTTTGGGTTGATTGATGATCTAGATAGATATGAGTTGTATGTTTTATTTTGGTGTTGTCCTATTGTGCCCTCCGTGTCGCGCAAGCGTGAGGGATTCCCGCTATAGGGTGTTGCAATACATTCATAATTCGCTTATAGTGGCTTGCTTGAGTGACAGAAGCATAAACCCGAGTAAGGGGGTTGTTGCGTATGGGATAAAGGGGACTTGACGCTTTAATGGTTGGGTTTTACCTTAATGATCTTTAGTAGTTGCGGATGCTTGCTAGAGTTCCATTCATAAGTGCATATGATCCAAGATGAGAAAGTATGTTAGCTTATGCCTCTCCCTCATATGAAATTGCAATATTGATTACCGGTCTTGTTAACAATTGCCTAAGACAATTCCGCACACCGACCCATCATTATTCCACACTCGCTATTTATAATATTTAGTAATATATTGTAAATTTATGATAACAGCACCCACTTTCATATTTTAGCTCTCCGATATCATGCAAAGTTATCCTCTTCTACCCACAACGTAGTTTTATTTCTCGTTTCAAGTTGGAAGGAAATGTTCGGTGTACGTAGAGTCGTATCAGTGGCAGATAGGGCTCGAGAGAATATTGATCTTACCTTTAGCTCCTTGTGGGTTCGACACTCCATACTTATCACTTCCACCTTTGGAAATTGCTACGATGATTCCCTGCACTTGGGGATTATCACTCCCAGCTATGTGTCCCTAACTATGATTCTCCATGTGAATCTCTTTCTCTCACACAAACACAAACTTCGTCTCCCAGGGTCTCATTTCTCTCTACTATTCCCCTGTGTGCTACTCGCACACCCCCTCTCACACAGAGATGTCTTTCGCTCCTTAGGTATGAGAAGCTAGGACTCTTCCTCTTAAATATCTCTTTCTCACACACAAACACAAACTCTGTCTCCCAGGGTTTCATATCTCTCCACCATTCTCTTGTATGTTGCTCACACACACTCTCTCCCTAGAGATATCTTGCATTCCCTCATATGTCTCTCTAGCTATCACTCTTGTTGTGAAATATCTTTCTCTCTCGCGGACACAAAACTCCGTGTCTCGGGATCTCATTTCTCTCTGATATTTGTTTGTATGTGACTCACATGCACCCTCTCTTCTATCTATCTCACACCCACACACATAACTCAGCCTTCTGATCCACTCGACTCCTATCTCTAACAAACACTAGCATGCATCTTTATCTTTCTATTTATCTGTTTCTCCATCAACCTTGTTTCTCGCACTCACTCTTGCTTCCTATCACGCATACTATATATGTTTCTCTCTATACATGCAGTCATGTGCCCTCCTTTTGTCTTTCTCTCACACACACATAACTTCACCCTCTGAACCACCCGGCGGTCATCTAACACTCAAAACTAGCCGATGTCCCTCTAGCTAGCATCTCTATCTTTGTATCTATCTGTAGTTTCTCCTTCAACATTTCTTTCTCGCATGCACTCTTGCTTCCTACCACCCACACTATATATGACTCTCCATACATGCATTTATACGTTGATCTCTTTTGCACAATCGTTGTGTCTCGCTCCCTATGCTCGCCATAGATGCATGCTCGAGCCCACGCCACTATCTCTGAAAAAAAACATGCTCTATTATCGGGCCTTCATCCCTCCACTCTCACATGCATGCATATTGTCATACCGATCCTTCTATCCCATGTCGTTTATCTTATGACTTATATATGTCTTCTTTCTTTTATCTCGATCAAGCGCGCGCGCACACACACACATCCCACGTATACATGTATACCTCTCACACAGGCACGTTTAAGGTCTTCTATTTCTCCATACTTAGTTAAGTACCCTCAGCGCTAATGCCACATCGAATCGTTCTCTTCTTATGTGTGCATAACTTCCGCCTGGATGGGTAAAACACACACTCACACTTAACAATCTCCTTCTAGCTACCCCCCTCTCTGAAAGAAAAAACATGCTCTATTATCGGGCCTTCATCCCTCCACTCTCACATGCATGCATATTGTCATACCGATCCTTCTCTCCCATGTCGTTGATCTTATGACTTATATATGTCTTCTTTCTTTTATCTCGATCAAGCGCGTGCGCACACACACACATCCCACGTATACATGTATACCTCTCACACATGCACATTCAAGGTCTTCTATTTTTCCATACTTAGTTAATTACCCTCAGCGCTAATGCCGCATCGAATCGTTCTCTTCTTGTGTGCGCATAACTTCCACCTGGATGGGTAAAACACACACTCACACTTAACAATCTCCTTCTAGCTACCCCCCTCTCTCACTCTTCCCCTATATCGCCGAAACCAATAAGACCATCCCTTCGTTTAATTCCCGCCTACATGCACCATCGATATATAGTAGTCTTCCTCGGTGTATCTTGAACAAACACGCTCTCTCGATGTCGACTCCTCTCACGCGCACACGCCTTCTCTTCCCTCTCTACAAGCCTTTTATCTCTCGCACCCCCTCGTTGGTAGCCTCTGTCATACAAATAACCTCTCTGTGATGAAGCCACGCACACTTAAATTACATCCGCCATTGAGGACCCCATGTCACACACACACACACGCGCACGCACGCACCCACCCCCCCCCCCCCCCCCCCCCCCCCACACACACACACACTAAGACTCCATCTCACACACACATGCTCTAGGCGGAGCATTTGTTCCTACCACCCTTCGTCCAACCTTACCTGTATGATAAACAATCACCTTAATTTACTTGTATAACATGGACAAATTCCACTTTACTTTAGTAGTTAGCAAACTTATCATCTCTACTCATATAAAAAACTGAGTTGGTGATGATGGTGTGCCTGCCATCTTGTAATATAGACCGTCCGATCTATATCTGATGGATAGAAAGCAAACTATGACAATTTTACAAAAGATACCCGCACCTCTCTCCCACAATCTCATTGCTGAGCAATTAAAAAAGGAAGTCTCTGGAACAATCTAGCATGGTGGCCGCTGCCGCCTACCGGCTCCGTCCATCCCCATGCCTCCGCCCAGTCCGACCGCCATTCACCACCACGCTCCACTCCTCCTCACCTTATCTCTCATCTTTTTTTGATGAAATGGTCGAGATACCAGTTTTCCGATAAAATTCTCAAGATATCATTAGTTTTTACACATGGGATTACTCCTGCATGGGTCAATCACAATAGGTGTTTTGTAAAAAAATTCATATTGATGTTCCATGCAATGCATGAGCATCTTGCTAGTAATTATATAACACAAATCATGAGCAGGAAGTGACATTTTTTTTACACAACCAGGTTAACATGGCCACGTAAATCACTAGCTAAAGTGTAATACCATTATACATATATCCCGATGCAAAAGGTTGAGTACATGTCCGAAGAGTAGAGTCGCACACACGCACTCTGTCTCTTAGAATCTCTCACACACACCAGTTACGGGACGCCCACTTAAGCAGACACGTATGTTACAATTTGTGCACCCGCGGGTACACATGATGGTGCACATTTATTTAAGCCGGACGGCGAACCCAAACAGTAGCTGCATTCATTCCCCTCCCGCCGCCTCTTCTCAGGTCGCCGTCGCCCGGTAGCCATGGCACGGCCGAAGGTAACAACATACGCCATACTCCCGCCGAAGCGGCGCTTTAATCTGGAAATTTTAGTGGTCATGCATGCTTATATTTGTGCTAGCACTCCTATATAAGGGTTGACCGGTCGCTTCCCGCTGACGTGCGCGGGCGGTGGAAGAGGAAGGAGAAGGGAAGCGGGCTGTCGAGTAACATTTTTTACCACAATTTCTTAGGAAACTGGGTGCAATAATTGAGTAGTTTTGCAAACTGCCAGTACTACACCTGAAACGGTTCAAAACCAATACCACCACCATGCCCGCGTCTGACCGCCCTGGCCGACCCAACCCCCCTCCCTTGCCAGTGCACGCTTCCTTGCTCCTCGATATCGGAAAGAATACTTCCGTTCACCAACATGTGGGACGTCGACCATCCTGGTCCACTTGCCATGCACGCAGAACTCCAAGGGAGAGTCACCCCGGTCATCGCGCCATAGTAATAATGACTAATGAGACGTCAAATCACATGCCCAACCTTTCTCACTGTGAAGTTTCTTGGACGAAGGAATCATCATGACTTCGTTGAATTCCGCTTCTTGAACAAAACTACTGTACCAGCAGTACTTCTAGCTAAGTACAGTAGTTACTTAGTAGAGGCCTCCTTTGGTTCATATGATAGGAATTTTATAGGAATATGAAAATCATAGGAAGTGAGATGACATGCATCTCAATTCCTATAGAGAAACAGATGCCATTTGATGCATAGGATAGGAATTTTTCCATTGAGTCTAGGCTAATGTACTGGTCATTTGCTCTAAAAACTACAGTAGTAACTAGTATTGTTACATGCTCGTAATTAATTAAACAAACGTACGGGTGACACATACACACACACTAACTACTACTAGTACTACTACTTCTCACATGATGGCCAGACGTCGTTGTTCTCCTTCCCGGCTTTGTCGGCGACACCCCACCGTGCTTGGATCTCCACCGACCTCTCCACAGCAGCGCTTGCATCCTCTTCTTTCTTGCGGCAGCGAGCCTCTCTCTTATTGAGTGCTTTCTGACATTTCCGCTCCCTCTTTGTGGCTTTGGCCGCCTCTTGCTCTACCGCCCATTCGGCCTTGGCCTCTTCAAATTCCGCCCACGTAGGTGTGAGTTCGCGAGCGGCGATGAACTCGGCACGGCAGGATGCCATCGCTTCCCTACCATTTTGTGTGCGGTCGTGGGCGGCAAGGAACTCGGCGCGGCGGGATGCCAGTGCTCCCTTACCGGTTAGTGTGTGGCGCGGTGGCACGAACGACACTTGGTGACAGCTCTGGGGTGGAGTGGCCGGACAACTGTATAGTGCATTGGTTTTTCAAGAGCTCAAGGACAGAAGACGAAGGAAATTTGGATTCCCCTTCAATCCTAGTCATTTATTAACGAGTAAAATGCATTGGCGGTCATCGAACTTGTCTTGATAGCTCACTTTGATCATTGTATACGAGATATGGTGATTATACGGTCACTAGCTCAGCGTATAGCTCCATATTTGTCTGGTTGACCAGTCAAACAGTCCGCATGCGCCTCATCAGCTCGTGTTCTTTATCTATCTATCTATGCGGGCCTACCTGTTAGTGGAGAAAGAAATAAAAACCAAAATTATGCGTATGTGAAGAATCAAACCACAGACTCATCGCTGCAACACACCCTCGTCAGCCAAATGAAAATGAAATACTTTGCGTTAAATGCACAAACAGATTTTTTATATTATACATGATGCACACATTAGAGCACACCGTCCATAGAGGCAAGTAGCATGTACGCACGCAGACACTCACGCTCACGCTATCAAACCATGCTAATGCATGCACGTCGCCCTCTCAATCAAAGTCCTGCTCATGGCGCAATGCAAACGGCGAACCCGTCACCTGCGCGCCCTGGTGGTACCTGACATTACGGTTTAGATGTTTGCTGGAGGCCTTCGCGAACACCAAGCATATATTCACCTGGCTCAACACCAACGGTCATACTCGTGACTCGGCACCTTGCTCATGTATATCGTCCATCACAACGAAAATCTATAAAACAGCCTAGCTTGAGAGGGTACTATGGTACGGAGTATGTACTATCGTGAGCGACCAATCATAGTGCCACTACACACGAGTGTGTGTCTGATCGATTCGTCCATTATTTGTAAGTTATGCATGGTTGTGTGGTGTCTAATGGTAGTCCGAAGGCTAGCTGGCGACAAGAGCGGTTGCATGGACGCCTAGTTGTCAATACATGGCGCATACGCTTCAAAGGCTAATCATCCATGAGTTCACATTTTACCACCATGCTAGCGTCTGACTGCCCTGGCCTACTGAAACCCCTTCCATCGCTAGCGCGTGCTTCCCACCTGAAACGGTCACTGTCTCTCCCGAACGTCAATGCCGCATTCACCAGACTTAACAGCAGGTGTAGTCGGCGTGTCACTGACATACGGGCCAGATGTCCGTTGGGCCCACATGTCAGTGACCCAATCCACCTGCAGTTAAGTCACTAGAGCACCATCTGAATTCATGCTCGACGCGACCTCTCACTGGCGTCGGCATTGTAGCAGCGCGACGACCGAGAGAGCGCCACCCACGCGGCATCCTGGTGCAAGCGACTGCTCCGCATTTTAACGACACCACGGCCATCCTTCCGCCCGCCGCCCACATTAATGACACTTGGCTGCCAACGAACCTACTCCGGCGCTAGCTGTCCATCCGTCTGCCATGGCTCATTGCCATTCGCCCGCTATATTAACTTGAGCCCCAGCTCCCAGCCATAGCCAAAGACCCACAATCATTCTCCTCCGGTCCCTTCCTTCTGTCGGCACCACTGATAACCCACAAATATAGGGGACCGCAATAGTTTTTGATAAGTAAGAGTGTCGAACCCAGTGAGGAGCTAAAGGCAGAACAAATATTCCCTCAAGTTCTATCGACCACCGATACAACTCTATGCACGCTTGATGTTCGCTTTACCTAGAACAAGTATGAAACTAGAAGTACTTTGTAGGTGTTTTTGGATAGGTTTGCAAGAATATAAATAGCATGTAAATAAAAGTTAGGAGCTGCTTAGATAAAGACACAACTAAATTAGTTTTAGTTAAGAGTGTTTGTTGTCAAACAAGAAAGTTATTTGTCCCTAGGCAAACGATAACTAGACCGGTAATCATTATTGCAATTTTATATGAGGGAGAGGCATAAGCTAACATAATTTCTCTACTTGGATCATATGCACTTATGATTGGAACTCTAGCAAGCATCCGCAACTACTAAAGATCATTAAGGTAAAACCCAACCATAGCATTAAAGCATCAAGTCCTCTTTATCCCATACGCAACAACCCCCTTACTCGGGTTTGTGTTTCAGTCACTCACGCAACCCACTATAAGCGAATCATGAACGTATTGCAACACCCTACAGCGGGGATCGCTCATGCTTTCGTGACACGGAGAGCACCATAGGACAGTACCAATAATAAAACATGCAACTCAAACCAATCACGATCATCAAATAACCCGTAGGACAAAACAGATCTACTCAAACATCATATGATAGCCATACATCATTGGTAAATAATATATAGCATTGAGCACCATGTTTAAGTAGAGATTACAGTGGGTAAGAGAGAGGTTACACTGCTGCATAGAGGGGGGAAAAGTTGGTGATGATGGCGGTGAAGTTGTTGGTGAAGATTGCAATGATGATGATGGCCCCCCTCCTTCTTATTCTTCCTTGACCTCCTCCCTAGGTGGGAGAAGGGTTTCCCCTCTGGTCCATGACCTCCATGGAGTGTGAGGGGCGAGAGCCCCTCCGAGATTGGATCTGTCTCTCTGTCTCTCTCTGTTTCTGCGTTCTCAGATTCTTCCCTTTCACCGTTTCTTATATTCCCGGAGATCCGTAACTCAGATTGGGCTGAAATTTTAACACGATCTCTATCCGGATATTAGCTTTCCTGCGGCGAAAGAAGGGCATCAACCGCCTTACGGGTGGCCCACGAGGGTCAGGGGCGCACCTAGGGGGCAGACGCGCCCCCTGCCTCGTGGCCACCTCGGGCACCGTCTCGTGTGGATTTTTCTTCCCAAAAATCATATATATTCCAAAAAAAATCTCTGTCAGTTTTTATCCCGTTTGGACTCCGTTTGATATGGATATTCTGTGAAACAAAAAACATGCAACAAACAGGAACTGGCACTGGGCACTGGATCAATATGTTAGTCCCAAAAATAGTATAAAAAGTTGCCAAAAGTATATGAAAGTTGTATAATATTAGCATGGAACAATCAAAAATTATAGATACGACGGAGACGTATCAACATCCCCAAGCTTAATACCTGCTCATCCTCGAGTAGGTAAATGATAAAAAAGATAATTTTGATGTGGAATGCTACCTAGCATAATCTTGATCACATATCTAATCATGGCATGAATATTAAGACACGAGTGATTCAAAGCAATAGTCTATCATTTGACATAAAAACAATAATACTTCAACCCTACTAATAAAGCGATCATGTCTTTTCAAAATAACAAGGCCAAAGAAAGTTATCCCTACAAAATCATATAGTCTGGCTATGCTCCATCTTCTTCACACAAAATATTCACATCATGCACAACCCCGATGACAAGCCAAGCAATTGTTTCATAATTTTGACGTTCTCAGACCTTTTCAACTTTCACTCAATACATGAGCATGAGCCATGGACATAGCACTATAGGTGGAATAGAATATGATGGTGGAGGTTGTGTGGAGAAGACAAAAAAGGAGAAAGTCTCACATCAACGCGGCTAATCAACGGGCTATGGAGATGCCATCAATTGATGTCAATGTGAGGAGTAGGGATTGCCATGCAACGGATGCACTAGAGCTATAAGTATATGAAAGCTCAAACTGAAACTAAGTGGGTGTGCATCCAACTTGCTTGCTCATGAAGACCTAGGGCATTTGAGGAAGCCCATCGTTGGAATATACAAGCCAAGTTCTATAATGAAAATTCCCACTAGTATATGAAAGTGATAACTCAAGAGACTCTCTATATGAAGAACATGGTGCTACTCTGAAGCAAAAGTGTGGAAAAAGCATAGTAACATTGCCCCTTCTCTCTTTTTCTCTCATTTTTTTTGTTTTTTTCTTTTATTTTTTTTATTTTTTTGGGCCTTCTCTTTTTTGTTGGCCTTTCTCTTTTTTTGGGCTTCTTTGGCCACTTTTATTTTGATAACCTCACATGGGACAATGTTCTAATAATGATGATCATCACACGTTTATTTACTTACAACTCAATATTATAACTCGATCTAGAACAAAGATATGACTCTATATGAATGCCTCCGGCGGTATACCGGGATGTGCAACGATCTAGCGTAGCAATGACATCAAAAAACGGACAAGCCATGAAAACATCATGCTAGATATCTTACGATCATGCAAAGCAATATGACGATAAATGCTCAAGTCATGTATATGATGATGATGGAAGTTGCATGGCAATATACTCAGAATGGCTATGGAAATGCCTAGGTAGGTATGGTGGATGTTTTGAGGAAGATATAAGGAGTCTTATGTGTGATAGAGCGTATCATATCACGGGGTTTGGATGCACCGGTGAAGGTTGCACCGACTCTCAAGGTGAGAAAGGGCAATGCACGGTACCGAAGAGGCTAGCAATGATGGAAGGGTGAGAGTGCGTATAATCCATGGACACAACATTAGTCATAAAGAACTCACATACTTATTGCAAAAAATCTATTAGTCATTGAAACAAAGTACTACGTGCATGCTCCTAGGGGGATAGATTGGTAGGAGAAGACCATCGCTTGTCCCCGACTGCCATTCATAAGGAAGACAATCAATAAATACCTCATGCTCCAACTTCGTTACATAACGCTTCACCATAGGTGCAAGCTACGGGAATCACAAACTTCAACACAAGTATTTATACAATCCACAACTACCCACAAGCATTACTCTAATATCACCATCTTTATATCGCAAAACTATTGCAAGGAATCAAACATATCATATTCAGTGATCTACAAGTTTTAAGTAGGATTTTATGACTAACCATCTGAATGACCAATTCCTGTCATCTCTCTAAATATATATAAGTGAAGCAAGAGAGTTTAATTCTTTATGCTTCCGGCTCGTATGTTGTGTGGAATTGTGAGCGGATAACAATTTCACACAGGAAACAGCTATGACCATGATTACGCCAAGCTATTTAGGTGAGACTATAGAATACTCAAGCTTGCATGCCTGCAGGTCGACTCTAGAGGATCCCCGGGTACCGAGCTCGAATTCTATAAATCAACCATGGAATATCTCACACCAGCATGGTGCATCAAAGATAAGTGAAAACTGAATGCAAAAAACGCTCCAAGATTTGCACATATCACATGAACGAAACGAAGACGAAAACATACTGATACTTGCTGAAGCAAGATGGGATGCCTTCCGGGGCATCCCCAAGCTTAGACGCTTGAGTCTCCTTGAATATTTACTTGGGGTGCCTTGGGCATCCCCAAGCTTGAGCTCTTGCCTCTCCTCCTTCTCCTCATATCAAAACCTCCTCGATCTTTGATCACCTCATCCACACAAAACTCAACAGAAAGTTCGGTAAGATCCATTAGTATAAAAAGCAAATCACTACTCTATGTACTATTGCAAACCAAATCATATTTTGTTTTTTCATTGTAGCTACTATAATATAACTTTTCCATGGATTAATCCACTGATAGAAATCGATAGTTTCATCACAACAAGCAAACAATGCATCAAAAACAGAATATGTCTTAAACGGGATAGTCTGTAGTAATCTGAACATTCACCATACTTCTGGTACTTAAAAAATTCTGAAAAAATAGGGAAAATAAAAAATTTGTGTAGAAAGACAGTGCAAAATGTTTCAGAACCGTTTGATGTTCCGGTAAAAATGTAAAAACCGCGCACTACAGCCAAAGTTTCTGTTTTGCACCGCAGAAACCAACAAGCAATATAAACATCCTAAAGGCAAATCTTGGCTCATTATTTTTATAATACAATGGAATTGCACAAGGGGATAATTATTATTTTTAAAAAAATTATGCAATCAAGATTCACAATGTTTCCGTGAGCATGAACAAAGTTCAAGGAGCTCCCTCACTTCAACAATGCTTGTCTCTCTCACTTTCACATTCCTTTTTAAAAAGTTTTGGGTTCCCCTCTTTATTTTTTTGTTTTTAAACTCTATAAAAGCACTCAATAGAAATAAATGACTCTCTAAAACTTCCGGGTTGTCTCCCTGGGAACGTTTTCTTTAAAGCCATTAAGCTAGGCATAAGGTGCTCAAGTAATGAATCCACCCGGATCCCAAGGAATATAAAAGCCAATTTGAATTAGCAATGATTTGGCATTTAGCAGTGACCAAAAAGCAACATATATCAAGAAATGACGAAGTCTAACTCTCTTCGTATGCATCGGCATGTCATACAAGAACAATTCATGCACATCAAGTAAAGGCCAATGCATAGCATAATAAGTTTCTTGCTATTTTATCGTGTTGGAAACATAGACAGGCGGAGATGTAGTTCCTCTCTCATAATAATTGCAAGTAGGAGCAGCAAGCACAAGCATATTATATTCATCAAAATTATCATGTGCAACGGTAAAAGGCCACCCATCAATATAATCCTTAATAAGTGCAAACTTCTCTGATATAGTGTAGTTGGAGAATTCAAAAAGATAATATGACTATCATGTGTGGGTGCAATAGCAATAATTTCATGTTTAACATAAGGAAAAATAGCAAGTTCATCTCCATAATCATAATTCATATTGGCATCTTGGCCACAAGAATAGCAAGCATCAAGTTCATCAAAAAGGGATATTTCACACAAATCAATGGGATCATAGCAATTATCATGGCATTCATCCTTCAGTAAGAATGAAGGGACATTAAATAATGTATGAGTTGGAGAGTTGCTCTCATTACAAGGTGGGAACAGGTAGCTAATCCGATCTTTCTCCTTTTTTTCTTCGCTCTCCTCATCATATTTTTCATCCAATGTGCTCATAGTTTCATCAATTTCTTCTTCCATAGACTCCTACAAAATATTAATCTCTTCTCGGACAGCAGAGACCTTCTCAATAAATTCATCAATATCATAATTGTATTTATAATTCTCATAGAAATATTTAACGATAGCTAAATTTTCAGGTCTATAAACCGAATCATCACTTCAAACTCTTTAAACAAAGATTCAATTTCACAAACACCCTTAAAAGAAAAAAATTCTTCTATTCGTTACACATCATAGTAATCATATATAACATTTGCATAAGAAGCTAAGGTTTCATTATCATTAAATTTGCATGAAAAGGGAGGTGTGGAGCCTTCATCCTAGAGCAACAAGTATAATCATATCTCAAGCATAATTGTCGAGCTTACTAAGGCAACATATAAGTTTGATCCCATAATAGTTTCCCTTTTTGAGTCAAGCGATAATCCCTAAAGTATTCACATTGATCCAACGTGTCTCCCATTATATAATTGAATGGGGTTTTCTTAGGATTATTAAAGTAGTGCATAATATCTTTCACATAATGAGCATCGAGGGTTTTAGGAGGTTCCCCATCTCCATAAGTAGCAAGTAAACCTATTTTTTTGTATTTCGTGTTCCATATCCATAACTAAAGATAGAGAACAACTTAGAACATCAAATAAAATCCACTTAGTGATAAATCAAACAAGCACACATGAGAATATTCACCCCACGCTATTGCTCCCTGGCAACGGCGCCAGAAAAAGGTCTTGATAACCCACAAGTATAGGGGATCAATTGTAGCCTCTTTCAATAAGTAGGAGTATCGAACCCAACAGGAGCTAAAGGTAGAACAAATATTCCCTCAAGTTCTATCGACCACCGATACAACTCTACGCACGCTTAACATTCGCTTTACCTAGAACGAGTATGAAACTAGAAGTACTTTGTAGGTGTTGTTGGATAGGTTTGCAAGATAATAAAGATCACGTAAATAAAAGCTAGGGGCTGTTTAGATAAAGACACAACTAAGTTAGTTTCAGTAGAGAGCTTTTTGGTCACGAGAAAGTTATTTGTCCCTAGACAGTCGATAACTAGACCGGTAATCATTATTGCAATTTTATTTCAGGGAGAGGCATAAGCTAACATACTTTCTCTTCTTGGATCATATGCACTTATGATTGGAACTCTAGCAAGCATCCACAACTACTAAAGATCATTAAGGTAGAAACCCAACCATAGCATTATAAGGCATCAAGTCCTCTTTTACTCCCATACGGAAACAACCTACTTACTCGGGTCTGTGCTTCTGTCACTCACGCCACCCACCATATGCAAATCATGAACATATTGCAAACTCTATAGCGGGGATCCCTCACGCTTGCATGACACGGAGAGCACCATAGGACACCACCAATAATAAAACATGCTACTCAAACCAATCACGATCATCAATTAACCCATAGCACAAAACGGACCTACTCAAACATCATAGGATAGCCATACATCATTGGGAAATAATATATAGCGTTGAGCACCGTGTTTAAGTAGAGATTACAGAAGGTAAAAGAGGGGTTACACCGCTACATAGAGGGGGAAGAGTTGGTGATGACGGCGGTGAAGTTCTTGGTGTAGATCGTTGTCGCGATGATGGCCCCGACGGCATTCCGGCGCCACCAGGAGAGAGGGGGAGAGAGCCCTTCTTCTTCTTCTTCTTCTTACTTGACCTTCCCCCTATATGGGAGAAGGGTTTCCCCTCTGGTGCATGGCCTCCTGGCGGCGGAGGGGCGAGAGCCCCTCCGAGATTGGATCTTTCTCTCTCTCTCTCTCTGTTTCCTTCTGTTTCTACGCTCCCCGTTTCTACCCTTTCACCGTTTCTTAAATTCCCAGAGATCCGAAACTCTGATTGGGCTAAAACTTTGACACAATTGTTATCCAGATATTGGCTTTCTTGCTGCAAAAGAAGGGCACCAACCGCCTTATGGAGTGGCCACGAGGGCCCAGGGAGCGCCCTACCCCCTGGGGCGCGCCCCTCACCCTTGTGGGCCCCTCGAGCATCGTCTCGCATTCATTCCACTTCCCAAAATTCACATATATTCCAAAAAAATCTCCGGAAGTTTTTATCCCGTTTGGACTCAGTTTGATATGGATTTTGTGTGAAACAAAAACGTGCAAGAAACAGGAACTAGCACTGGGCAATGGATCAATATGTTAGTCCCAAAAGTAGTATAAAAAGTTGCCAAAAGTATGTAAAAGTTCTAGAATATTGGCATCGAACATTCAAAAATTATAGATACGATGGAGACGTATCACACTCCTACCATGTAAGAGTGTAGACTCTTACTTACATAAAAATGGAGCAAGTGGACGACATTGTAGTATGTCATATCACTCAAACTAGCTCGCCTAACGCGCAGGAAAGCACCGCCCTCGTCATTTTGTTCAGGATTTCTATTGATCGATCGCACAAAAATGTTACGCTTTGCAAGTTCAAAAGGAAAAGGCGGCACACTTACGACTCATACGCATCACGTTTGTGTCGCACCCCTGACAGTCCGGCTCGCACGCTGCTCACCAGAGGGGACACACGTTGTCTTGTATTTTCACTGACATGTGGGAATGCAATTGAATAAACCGTCGGTAGCCGAAATCTAATCACTCGGCGAGCGTCGGCTGAGAAGAGAGAGACGGGGGAGGGAGAAGAGATCGCCCGCCCGCGGTGCACGGACTCCAAGAAATATATGGTGATAATGTGAGGTGGGCCATGCGGGAGTCTGGACCGCTTCCAAGCCCTCTTCTGACTGCCTTGGCCCACCAGAACCCCCCCTGCTCTCCCCCCCTCAGACGCTAGCTGTCGCCGCATTCATAGCAAGTAGTACCAGTAAAATACTGGGCTATAACCCCGCTTATGTGGAGGAGAGAGGGCATTGACAAAGTCAAGGAGTGGGCTCTGCAAGAGCTCGTCTCTACACGTGCTCCTAGGTATGAAAAAACTAATTCTAGAAAAGAGAGGCACAAAAACAATTGTGTCTAAAAAAGAAAGGTTAAAAACATTTGAGAGGAAATAGATAGAGAGAAAGTGAGAAAAACTTGTAACCTTATAGTCAACAATATGGTAGTATTACATGAGGAAGGAGGGAGTGGAGAACATGCCAAGTTCACTGGGCTGCCGTGTTTCACACTCCTCGGTCGCAACAGTGGAGACAATAACTTTCATCAAAAATAAACAATGAATACTCGTTGCTCGTCCTCTATGGCCTCATTCGGTTTAAAGGATTTTTACACAAAAAGCATAGGAACAAAGATTCCAGACGAAAATTTCCTATAGATGCATCCGGTTCATAGGAAACGCATACGGGGTTTTCATAGGAATACTATTCATTTCCTATGTTTTTGGAGGAATCTACAATCCACTCAAAGCTCATTTTGTGCGTAGGAACGAGGAAAGACAATTCCTTAGGATGGCAAGTGACATCCTATCAATTTTCTTTACTATTCCTAAATCATACATTTTGGTTTCCTCCAAACCGAATGAGGCCTATATTGGAAAGAATACTTTCATTCGTCGACATGTGGGACGTCGACCATCATGGTCCACCTGCCATGCATAAAATTATCCTTGTCCACCCTGGTCGTAGCGCAGGCCCAACCTTTCCCATTTTAAGTTGGTTGGACGAAGGAACCATCATGACTTCATTGAATTCCGCTTCTTCAAGAAAACTTACTATACCCGCAATACTGCTACGACACGCGAAGACTGGACGGCACTGTACCACGTCATATCACTGCAACCCACTAGGCTAAACTAGCCCACCTAGGATTTATACTCCCTCCGTTTCAAAGTTAGTAGTACAAAGTTGAGTCATCTATTTTGGAACGGAGGGAGTACGTCTCTGTACTGCTATGATTTTGTGTTGTACGTCTCTGTACTTTTGCTTATCCGTGTCAACTATTGTCTGATCGATCGCTAAGCCTACAATTTTAGGAGCTTGGGTTATTGGCCGATCGACAACGGATCAATATAAGCATACCACGAGCTCATCAGACCCAACGTTTCTCTTTGGTGAGTGATTTGCAAGTACTATAGCTCGCACGGTAGCTAGCCTACTAACACCAAGAATCATCAAACAAGCCCTGCTGATATGATAAACAGTTCAGACTTACATCTAAGCATGCCATATATTACATCAAAAGCTGGTGAGGATACATCTGTTTCCATAACTCAGAGAGGGTTCGCATGATTCGCTATCAAATAAAAGTAGCAAGTACCGCCCACACAAGACAGTGCACTAGCCCTAACATGGTTTGATAACACGCATCCTTCTGGTAATTAAACACAATGCAAACTACCCTGAAGGATTAGCGCGACCAACTATTTCTTGTCATCGATCTCTCGGGCAATGATCACAGCACAGACAGCGGCATGAGAATTGATCTCTAGGGCGATGTCCACAGGATGGACCGTGACATCGGAATCGATCTCTGGGGCGTTGTCCACAGGATGGACAGCGGCATCGGAATCGATCTCCGGGGCGATGTCAACAGGACAGACCACGACATCGAAAACGATCTCTGGGGCATTGTCCACATGACGGGTCGCGACATAAGAATCATCAAGGACGTCCACCGGCACCTGCACAACCCTAACATATTAGCAAGCACATTGCAAATAATCAAAAACCACAACTATGGTAAGGCATTATTTTTTATCTTGTGCAGCTCATCGGGGGATCCCATCCATCCAGGGGCCATCTCCTCGTCCACGATGGGGGCCATCACCTTGCCAGGGGAATACTGCTTCTCAATAACGACTATCTCCTCAAAGTTGGCCTTGAGCCTCGCATAGGTGGCCATTAGAGTTTCTGGGGTAGGCACGATGGGGCCCTTGCTATTCTTCCAACTTTCTTTGAGGAGTTCGTCCGCCAACGTCCTCAACTCTTTGGCCAGTGCTTGTTTCTTGGAGTCCTTCGTCTCCATGGGTTGGCCCGCCAACGTGGTCAACTCGTTGGTCGGTGTTCGCTTCCTGGGGATCGCTGTCTCCGATGGGTTGTCCGCCGGCAACTCTTTGCCTAGTGCTCTAGGATCCATCAATGAACTGACAAACAAAAAGCAACCGAAAGGAAACGATGCTACCTCTTGAGCACTGGGTTGGTTTTCCCCGAAGAGGAAGGGATGATGCACCAAAGTAGCGTAAGTATTTCCCTTAGTTTTTGAGAACCAAGGTATCAATCCAGTAGGGGGCTACGCGCGAGTCCCTCGTACCTGCACAAAACAAATAAATCCTCGCAACCAATGCAAATAGGGGTTGTCAATCCCTATAAGGCCACTTACGAGAGTGAGATCTGGTAGATATGATAAGATACTATTTTTGGTATTTTTATGATAAAATATGCAAAGTAAAATAAAGGCAAAGTAAATAGCAAAGGAAATAACTAAGTAGTAGGAGATCAATATGATAAAGATAGACCCGGGGGCCATAGGTTTCACTAGTGGCTTCTCTCGAGAGCATAAGTATTCTACAGTGGGTGAACAAATTACTGTTGAGCAATTGACAGAATTGAGCATAGTTATGAGAATATCTAGGTATGATCATGTATATAGGCATCAGCTCCGAGACAAGTAGACCGACTCCTGCTTGCATCTACTACTATTACTCCACTCATCGACCGCTATCCAGCATGCATCTAGAGTATTAAGTTAAAAAACAGAGTAACGCCATAAGCAAGATGACATGATGTAGAGGGATAGACTCATGCAATATGAAGAAAACCCTATCTTGTTATCCTCGATGGCAACAATACAATACGTGCCTTGCTTCCCTTACTGTCACCGGGAAAGGACACCGCAAGATTGAACCCAAAGCTAAGCACTTCTCCCATTGCAAGAAAGATCAATCTAGTAGGCCAAACCAAACTGATAGTTCGAAGAGACTTGCAAAGATAACCAATCATACATAAAAGAATTCAGAGAAGATTCAAATATTATTCATAGATAGACTTGATCATAAACCCACAATTCATCGGTCTCAACAAACACACCGCAAAAAGAAGATTACATCGAATAGTTCTCCACAAGAGAGGGGGAGAATGTAGTATTGAGATCCAAAAAGAGAGAGGAGGCCATCTAGATACTAACTATGGACCCGTAGGTCTGAGGTAAACTACTCTCACTTCATCGGAGAGGCTATGGTGTTGATGTAGAAGCCCTTTGTGATCGATGCCCCCTCCGGCGGAGCTCCGGAACAGGCCCCAAGATGGGATCTCGTGGATACAGAAAGTTACGGCGGTGGAATTAGGGTTTTGGCTCCGTATCTGATCGTTTGGGGGTACGTGGATATATATAGAAGGAAGGAGTACGTTGGTGGAGCAACAGGGGGCCCACGAGGGTGGAGGGCGTGCCTAGGGTAGGCAGGCGCGCCTCCCTACCTCGTGGCCTCCTGTTTGTTTTCTTGACGTACGGTCGAAGTCTCTCTGGTCTTATTCATTGAGAAAATCACGTTCCCGAAGGTTTCATTCCGTTTGGACTCCGTTTGATATTCCTTTTCTTCGAAACCCTAAAACAGGCAAAAAACAGCAATTCTGGGCTAGGCCTCCGGTTAATAGGTTAGTCCCAAAAATAATATAAAAGTGGATAATAAAGCCAATAATGTCCAAAACAGTAGATAATATAGCATGGAGCAATCAAAAATTATAGATACGTTGGAGACGTATCAAGCATCCCCAAGCTTAAGTCCTGCTCGTCCTCGAGTAGGTAAATGATAAAAACATAATTTTTGATGCGGAGTGCTACTTGTCATCATTTTAGTGTAATTCTTATTAATTGTGGTATGAATATTCAGATCCGAAAGATTCAAGACAAAAGTTTAATATTGACATAAAAATAATAATACTTCAAGCATACTAACAAAGCAATTATGTCTTCTCAAAATAACATGGCAAAAGAAAGTTATCCCTACAAAATTATATAGTCTGGCTATGCTCTATATTCACCACATAAAATATTTAAATCATGCACAACCCCGATGACAAGCCAAGCAATTGTTTCATACATTTGACATTCTCAAAACTTCTTCAATCTTCACGCAATACATGAGCGTGAGCCATGGATACAGCACTATAGGTGGAATAGAGTGGTGGTTGTGGAGAATACAAAAAGGGAGAAGATAGTCTCACATCAACTAGGCATATCAACAGGCTATGGAGATGCCCATCAATAGATATCAATGTGAGTGAGTAGGGATTGCCATGCAACGGATGCACTAGAGCTATAAGTATATGAAAGCTCAAAAAGAAACTAAGTGGGTGTGCATCCAACTTGGTTGCTCATGAAGACCTAGGGAAATTTGAGGAAGCCCATCGTTGGAATATACAAGCCAAGTTCTATAATGAAAAATTCCCACTAGTATATGAAAATGATAACATGAGAGACTCTCTACTATGAAGATCATGGTGCTACTTTGAAGCACAAGTGTGGTAAAAGGATAGTAACATTGTCCCTTCTCTCTTTTTCTCTCATTTTTTTTCTTTTTCTTTTTTTTATTTGGGCCTTTTCTCTTTTTTATGGCCTCTTTTCTTTCTTTCCTTTTTTTATTTTTCGTCCGGAGTCTCATCCCGACTTGTGGGGGAATCATAGTCTCCATCATCATTTCCTCATTGGGACAATGCTCTAATAATGATGATCATCACACTTTTATTTTTCTTACAACTCACCAATTACAACTCGATACTTAGAACAAAATATGACTATATGAATGCCTCCGGCGGTATACCGGGATATGCAATGAATCAAGAGTGACACGTATGATAGAATTATGAATGGTGGCTTTGCCACAAATACGATGTCAACTACATGATCATGCTAAGTAATATGACAATGATGGAGTGTGTCATAACAAACGGAACGGTGGAAAGTTGCATGGAAGTATATCTTGGAATGGCTATGGAAATGCCATAATAGGTAGGTATGGTGGCTGTTTTGAGGAAGGTATATGGTGGGTGTATGATACCGGTGAAAGGTGCGCGGTATTGGAGAGGCTAGAAAAGGTGGAAGGGTGAGAGTGCGTATAATCCATGGACTCAACATTAGTCATAAAGAACTCATATACTTATTGCAAAAATCTACAAGTTATCAAAGCAAAGTATTACGCGCATGCTCCTAGGGGGATATATTGGTAGGAAAAGACCATCGCTCATCCCCGACCACCACTCATAAGGAAGGCAATCAAAAAATAAATCATGCTCCGACTTCTTCACATAACGGTTCACCATACCTGCATGCTACGGGAATCACATGCTTCAACACAAGTATTTCTCAAATTCACAACTACTCAACTAGCATGACTTTAATATCACCATCTCCATATCTCAAAACAATTATCAAGTATCAAACTTATCATAGTATTCAACACACTCAGAAGAAAGTTTTATTATTAATCTTGTATACCAAGCATATTAAGATTTTAAGAAACTTACCATGCTATTTAAGACTCTCAAAATAATCTAAGTGAAGCATGAGAGATCAATAGTTTCTATAAAACAAATCCACCACCGTGCTCTAAAAGATATAAGTGAAGTACTAGAGCAAAATTATATAACTCAAAAGATATAAGCGAAGCACATAGAGTATTCAAACAAATTCTAAATCATGTATGGCTCTCTAAAAAGGAGTGTACAGCAAGGATGATTGTGGTAAACTAACAAGAAAAGGCTCAAATAATACAAGACGCTCCAAGCAAAACACATATCATGTGGCGAATAAAAATATAGCTCCAAGTAAAATTACCGATAGAAATAGACGAAAGAGGGGATGCCTTCCGGGGCATCCCCAAGCTTTGGCTTTTAGGTGTCCTTAGATTATATTGGGGGTTCCATGGGCATCCCCAAGCTTAGGCTCTTGCCACTCCATGTTCCATAATCCATCAAATCTTTACCCAAAACTTGAAAACTTCACAACACAAAACTTATAGTAGAAAATCTCGTGAGCTCCATTAGCGAAAGAAAACAAAAGACCACTTCAAGGTACTGTAATGAACTCATTCTTTATTTATATTGGTGTTATAACTACTGTATTCCAACTTCTCTATGATTTATAAACTATTTTACTAGCCATATATTCATCAAAATAAGCAAACAACACACGAAAAACAGAATCTGTCAAAAACAGAACAGTTTGTAGTAATCTGTAGCTAGCACAAGATCTTGAACCCCAAAAATTCTAAAATAAATTTCTGGACGTGATGAAGTTATCTATTAATCATCTTCAAAAAGAATTAACTAAATAGAACTTTCCAAATAAACATGGCAGTAGTTCTTGTGATCGCTAAAGTTTCTGTTTTTTACAGCAAGTTCAACAAGACTTTCCCCAAGTCTTCCCCACGGTTCTACTTGGCACAAACACTAATTAAACACGAAAAAAACAACCAAAACAGAGGCTAGATAATTTATTTATACTAAACAGGAGCAAAAAGCAAGGAATAAAAATAAAATTGGGTTGCCTCCCAACAAGCACTATCGTTTAACGCCCCTAGCTAGGCATAACAAGCAAGAATAGATCTAGGTATTGCCATCTTTGGTAGGCAATCCATAAGTGGATCTCATAATATATTCATAAGGTAATTTAATTTTCTTTCTAGGAAAGTGTTCCATGCCTTTCCTTAATGGAAATTGGAATCTAATATTTTCTTCCTTCATATCAATAATTGCACCAATCGTTCTAAGGAAAGGTCTACCAAGAATAATAGGACATGAAGGATTGCAATCTATGTCAAGAACAATAAAATCTACAGGCACATAATTTCTATTTGCAACAATAATAACATCATTAATTCTTCCCATAGGTTTCTTAATAGTGGAATCCGCAAGGTGCAAGTTTAGCGAGCAATCATCAAAATCACGGAAACCTAACAAATCAGAGAAAGTCTTTGGAATCGCGGAAACACTAGCACCCAAATCACATAATGCATAGCATTCATGATCTTTAATTTTAATTTTAATAGTTGGTTCCCACTCATCATAAAGTTTTCTAGGGATAGAAACTTCCAATTCAAGTTTTTCTTCATAAGATTGCATCAAGGCATCAACGATATGTTTAGTAAACGCTTTATTTTGACTATAAGCATGAGGATAATTTAGCACGGATTGCAACAAGGAAATACAATCAGTCAAAGTGCAATTTTCATAGTTAAATTCCTTGAAATACATAATAGTGGGTTTAGCAACATCTAGGGTTTTAATTTCTTCAATCCCACTTTTATCAATTTTAGCATCAAGATCAAAAAATTCCGAATTCTTGGAACGCCTTCTAGGTAAAGGTGGATCATATTAAGTCCCATCATTATCAAGATTCATATTGCAAAACAAAGATTTAATAGGGGACACATCAATAACTTTTAGATCTTCATCTTTATTTTCATAGCAACTAGAAGAAAACGCTCTTATAAAGGCATCTTTCTTAGCACGCATCCTAGTGGTTCTTTCTTTGCACTCATCAATGGAAATTCTCATGGCTTTGAGAGACTCATTGATATCATGCTTAGGTGGAATAGATCTAATTTTCAAAGAATCAACATCAAGAGCGATTCTATCAACGTTCCTAGCCAAATCATCAATCTTAAGCAATTTTTCTTCAATCATAGCATTAAATTTATTTTGCATAGTAATAAATTATTTAATATTAGATTCAAAATCAAAGGGAATCTTATTACAATTTCCATAAGAATTGTTGTAGGAATTACCATAATTATTAGAGGGATTACTAGGATAAGGCCTAGAGTTGAAATTTCCTCTATACGCGTTGTTACCAAAATTGTTCCTACCAACAAAATTCACATCCATAGATTCATTATTATTCTCAATCAAAGTAGACAAGGGCATATCATTAGGATCAGAAGAAACACTCTTATTAGCAAATAATTTCATAAGTTCATCCATGTTCCCACTCAAAACATTAATTTCTTCTATCGCATGCACCTTTTTATTAGTAGATCTTTCATTATGCCATTGAGAATAATTAACCATAATATTATCTAGGAGTTTAGTAGCTTATCCTAAAGTGATTTCCATAAAAGTGCCTCCCGCCGCCGAATCTAAAAGATTTTTAGAAGCAAAATTCAAACCGGCATAAATTTTTGTATAATCATCCACAAATTTAAACCATGAGTAGAGCAATTATGTATCATTAATTTCATTCTCTCCCAAGCTTACGAAACATGTTCATGATCAAGTTGCTTAAAATTCATAATATCGTTTCTAAGAGAGATGATCTTAGTGGGAGGAAAATACTTAGAGATAAAAGCATCTTTGCACTTGTTCCATGAATCAATACTATTTTTAGGCAAAGACGAAAACCAAGCTTTAGCACGATCTCTAAGAGAAAAAGGAAATAGCTTCAATTTAACAATATCATTATCCACATCTTTCTTCTTTTGCA
This sequence comes from Triticum urartu, assembly GCF_003073215.2. Classification (NCBI taxonomy): domain Eukaryota; kingdom Viridiplantae; phylum Streptophyta; class Magnoliopsida; order Poales; family Poaceae; genus Triticum; species Triticum urartu. The sequence goes on from NC_053027.1 coordinate 68,036,741, forward strand.
TGTCACACAAATCAATGAAGCTATTTAGATGGGTAGCGGCATCTTCGCTAGGAAGGCCGAAAAACGGATCTTTCATGACAAGATTCAGCAAAGAAGTATTAATTTCACAAGATTCAGCATCGGTAAGAGGAGCAATCAGAGTGCTAATAAAATCATTGTTGTTGGTATTGGTGAAGTCACACAATTTAGTATTATCTTGAGCCATCGTGACAAGCAAGCAAACTAACACACAAGCAAGCAGAAAGCAAGCGGGCAAAAAGAGGCAAATAGAGAGGGGGAAGGACAGAGAGAGAGAGGGCGAATAAAACGGCAAGGGTGAAGTGGGGGGAGAGGAAAACGAGAGGCAAATGGCAAATAATGTAATGCGGGAGATAAGGGTATGTGATGGGTACTTGGTATGTTGATTTTTGTGTAGACCTCCCCAGCTACGGCGCCAGAAATCCTTCTTGCTACCTCTTGAGCACTGCTTGGTTTTCCCCGAAGAGGAAGGGATGATGCAGCAAAGTAGCGTAAGTATTTCCCTTAGTTTTTGAGAACCAAGGTATCAATCCAGTAGGAGGCTACACACGAGTCCCTCGTACCTGCACAAAACAAATAAATCCTCGCAACCAACGCAAATAGGGGTAGTCAATCCCTATAAGGCCACTTATGAGAGTGAGATCTGATAGATATGATAAGATAATATTTTTGGTATTTTTATGATAAAAGATGCAAAGTAAAATAAAGGCAAAGTAAATAGCAAAGGAAATAACTAAGTAGTAGGAGATCAATATGATAAAGATAAACCCGGGGGCCATAGGTTTCACTAGTGGCTTCTCTCGAGAGCATAAGTATTCTACGGTGGGTGAACAAATTACTGTTGAGCACTTGACAGAATTGAGCATAGTTATTAGAATATCTAGGTATGATCATGTATATAGGCATCAGCTCCGAGACAAGTAGACCGACTCCTGCTTGCATCTACTACTATTACTCCACTCACCGACCGCTATCCAGCATGCATCTACAGTATTAAGTTAAAAAACAGAGTAACGCCTTAAGCAACATGACATGATGTAGAGGGATAGACTCATGCAATATGAAGAAAACCCCATCTTGTTATCCTCGATGGCAACAATACAATACGTGCCTTGTTTCCCTTACTGTCACCGGGAAAGGACACCGCAAGATTGAACCCAAAGCTAAGCACTTCTCCCATTGCAAGAAAGATCAATCTAGTAGGCCAAACCAAACTAATAATTCGAAGAGACTTGCAAAGATAACCAATCATACATAAAAGAATTCAGAGAAGATTCAAATATTATTCATAGATAGACTTGATCATAAACCCACAATTCATCGGTCTCAACAAACACACCGCAAAAAGAAGATTACATCGAATAGTTCTCCACAAGAGAGGGGGAGAACGTTGTATTGAAATCCAAAAAGAGAGAAGAAGCCATCTAGCTACTAACTATGGACCCATAGGTCTGAGGTAAACTACTCACACTTCATCGGAGAGGCTATGGTGTTGATGTAGAAGCCCTCCGTGATCCATGCCCCCTCCGACGGAGCTCCAGAACAGGCCCCAAGATGGGATCTCATGGATACAGAAAGTTACGGTGGTAGAATTAGGGTTACAGCGGTGGAGCAACAGGGGGCCCACGAGGGTGGAGGGCGCGCCTAGGGTAGCAGGCGCGCCCCCAACCTCGTGGCCTCCTGTTTCTTTTCTTGACGTAGGGTCCAAGTCTCTTTGGTCTTATTCGTTGAGAAAATCACGTTCCCGAAGGTTTCATTCTGTTTGGACTCCGTTTGATATTCCTTTTCTTCGAAACCCTAAAACAGGCAAAAAACAGCAATTATGGGCTGGGCCTCCGGTTAATAGGTTAGTCCCAAAAATAATATAAAAGTGGATAATAAAGCCCAATAATGTCCAAAACAGTAGATAATATAGCATGGAGCAATAAAAAATTATAGATACGTTGGAGACGTATCAAATGACAATCGCAATGAAACGAGAAAAGAATAGGCTGTTAGAATCGATCGGTGCTTCGCAAAAAAGATGATTCTTCGAATGAAAATATAGTAGCATCACTGATTCGCCCACTTTTCCTTCGTCGGTACAGAAGAAAAATGGCAGAAGTGAGTAGCCTAGAGTGAAGTTTTCTTCAAGAAAGGGGAGAAAGGGCTTCAACGAGCGTTCCAGTGTAATGATGGTTGCTTCGTCCAGTCCAACTTCGAGGCCACTTTACCACTGCTGGTAAAGGTGTGGGTTTTGTGATATGGCGGTTCATGACGTCCACACGGGGGTGACCGGTGAGTCTCGACTGTAGCACCTCGATGTGATTTGGTGGATGTCCTGCGGGCCCGGATGCTTTGATGTCCCGCATGTAGATAGAGCAGCTAGTCATATAGGAGTACTACGTATTTATTTACAGTGTAGATTCACTCTTTTTGCTCCATATGTACTAGTACAACTCATTTAGGGTGTAGTCTAGTCACGTGTTGAAATCTCTAGAAACGCAGATACTCCTTTCCGGTTTACAGGGCTATACTAGCAAGTAGTACTACAATAGTGGGCTCAAATAGCAATTTTGTCTCATGTAAGAGCCTGGCTATATGCATGCTCCAAGGCACCGCACCACGCCCCACCCCTACACAAAGACTGCCACGCGAGCATTCGCAACTGCCACGTTCGGGTTGCGCTTGGCTCTTCGCCTCTTAGAGAAGACAAACAATGATGTTACTACTACTACTTCTACACTATCGAATCCACTGTTGCATGTCCGTCGACCGCGTGCCGGAGGGATATCTTGTTATAGTACTCCTATAAGCAAAAGCCTGTCCTCGTCTGCGAGCCACCGCGTGTACGGGTGAGGGAGAAGGTGTGTAGTAGTAAAATCAAGTTTCTCCTCGTTGTACGAGTTGGTGCGACACATCATAGCACTGGCCCCACATGGTTGCCTCTAAACTTGGTTGAAAGACCCACAGTGTACTATATTTTCTGCAACCTCTAACATTTACCCCACCACAATATATTCCTGTCTTGACCAGATGAGCGTGCAAACTACAATCACCAGGATGACAGGTAGGGCCAGAATATTATTTTAATAAAAAATGCTTCGAGACGGCCTCATAGCATGGAGCCGACCCCAACTATTTTAAGCTTAGAGGCATGGTACACGCTATCCTAGACTACTCTACACATGAAACTTCCACACGAGCATCCAAGCTGCGCTTGGCTCTTCGCCTCTTCGGGAAGTCGAACAATGATGTAGTACTACTGCAGTGAAGGAGTACTACAGTATGCTTCTGTGCATCTGACACTGAATGAACTGCTGCATGTCCACTGCGTGCGGGAGGGAGAGCGTGTAGCGAAAGCTTCTCCCAGTCCTGCCAGCCACCACGCTCATGGGCGAGGGAGGGACGCAGCTTCATTGACTTACTGCTCCTACATTTGCGTGTATGACAGGTGGGCCCAACAGGTGGGTGGCCAACCTGTCATACAGTCAACGGCAGTTGCAGTTAAGGCACCGCAGCTCAGTCTGCGAGGGAGAGGGCGTTGTAGTAACCAAACTTCTCGTTGTTGCACGAGTTTAGGCGACACATCAAAGCATTGCACTGGATATATTTCAATAATTTATGTTTACTGATGCATTAATTACAATGCATGCTTGCATGCCGTGACTCCCCTTTTGATACTTGCATGTGTTTACTTAATGCAGCTTGCCAAATTTTGACTATAGATTTAACTAACCAAATGTTCATGCATGTCACAAAAAATTACATCATTGAAAACTATGTTCGAATACGAATCAAACAATATAATTTTTTGTTAACATGCACTAACATTTTGTCCGTTAAATATTTGGTCAAAATTTAGCATCAATTACAAAGGGGCCCAATAAATATTGTACTCTCACATTTTGTTTTAAGGATACTCCCACATAGAAAATATAAATAATAATGCATGTTGGGACAGCCCACGTTTCCGATAATTTTAGCTGTGGGCTTGTTCACAAATTTTACGAGGCGGTGGTTGTTCATTTAATGGAGGGTCTTGCACCAGACTTGAACGATACAAAGTGCGACCTGGCACACCGAAACACCACTTGTAATAAGTGGGTAGCTATCTCAAAAAACAATCAACAACTCAAAAAAATATGGTCACCTGGCACGTACACAATTTTAAATGATTGTTTTGATGGAGTGAAAAAGGAAAACTACCCCACTAGGTATATATAGGCCGGAGCCTCCGCGCTTGCTTGCTAGGGTTGCTCTATTCACACACACTCTTATCCTCTCCAGATCTAAATAAGATAGCGGTGGTAACACTGTCTTTCTCCCTTCAAAAACACTGCCTTTCTATCCTCACCGCTGGTTACAGATCCGGACGTATCCCCCTCTGTCGGTGAATGGGAGGAGGGTAGCGTTTAGGCCGTCATCGACAGTGAGGGAGGAGACCCGCTGCCGGCCGCACCATTATCTCTGGCCGAGCACCGGTGCGGGAGGTCCTCCGATCCCTTCGTCATTGCCCTAGTGTGGGCGGATCCGGCCTCCTGCCGCCCACCTATCCACATCCCGACGACCTTCAGGTATATCTTCCTTAGAAACTACCCTTGCTCTACTTCCCCAGCTTGCTACGTCGCTGCATGTGCATCATTTTCTACCTCTCAGCCCCTCTCGATCGGATGGTTCAACGTCACCTTTTTTTCTATTGTTAGAGGTAAAGCTACTTCATGGTTTGAATCTTGTACTTGGTTCAAACAAGAAATAGAGTTTGGGTGGGGAATTTATTATGTACATCGGACTTGGTACAAACAGGAAAGAAAGGGGTGAAAGTAGTACAGACTGGTCATCCAACTGATCTCTTGGTCGACAGGGGAAATGTAGGGGAAACGATGTACACAGTGGTATGACCAGGACTAGATTTTCTATCCACACATAGGAGTAGGTGGCTAGAGTGAACAAAAATGGGACCAACCCAGATATGTTTCTTGGATGTTTGTTTCTTGGGGCAACAAACTCTGGATCACCACTTTATGCCCAGGTTTAGGTACATGGTGCTGGACTGCTGGTGCACCCACTATCCCATGCCCTTATACCAAATATTTAGTTGTTCTTAATCAAATGCCCCTGGTAAAATGAAGCCATGCCACTATTATAAGCCCTGACAAGTTTAGCCAAATGTTTTTGCCTGTAATTGTTTGAGACTCTGACTGTTTCCTCTATAGCTTTTTGTGCAAACAGGGATATCCATTTCACCTGGTTGCTGTTGTGACCTTTTGGTGCACTTCACAAAACACTTCTAAAAAGAAGTGATTTTTGTGCTGTTTAACAAGAACAATTGGTTCATTTCGGTGGAACTGCACAAAGGGAGATCTTTGTTCCAATCCTCATCATCCATATTGGCACCATAACCTTCCTTTAGGTAAGAATGATATTTAATGCATGTGTTCAACACTATTTTGTGACTGCCATGAGAAAATAATGCTATTGTTCACAATTACACTTGTACTCCCTCACTGACAAAACCAATTCTGAAATAGAAGGCCGATCATGTACTTGGTTTCACCAACTGGTGAGGAGAAAGAGAAACATAGCATGAAGAGGAAGAAGAAGAATAAACAGTGCCAAGGTTATCTTGCTGAAGCCCGAGGCCTTAGTCGAGGCCATTCAAGGGCTCCGACAACATCTGCCTTACATGTGAGACGATCCTCCAGGGAGCCCTTCCACTTCTGCTGTCTCTCCTACAAGGTCACTTAATTAATTAGGAGTACTTAAGTACCCCTAATTTATTGCTGCCTAATTTTCCTGTCGGAGTTAAACAAATCTTTAGTAGCACCCTATGTTGAATAATGTACGTGTGTATGTTTGTCTGTGGAGGTGAATCATGTGGTGGAGCAGGGAGGGAATCTTGGTAGTGTCATGACATAATACTGCTATTGTTTTGCATGTCAGTTTATTGCCATTGGTTCAATGAGGCAATGTTTTGCGTATTGTCTATCATGAATTTTATGCTATAGTTAGAGTAATATGCCAATGTCTTTCTATCCTTTCTCACTAAGCTAATAAAGGTTTCACCTTGTTCCTACTTGTGCAAACATGGATCATGTTGTGCCAAACATACATTTTAGTAGAACTACACAAGACAATACAATGAACTGTATCCCAACTGGTGCTTTAACTCTGCTGGAAGTTCTTGATAATCTCTCGATATAATCTCAGCACTGGTAAACAAGAGTGATTTCAACCATACATTTAAAGTGCACAAAAATATATACTATTGAGTGATTCCAGTGAATGCTTTATCATCTCTTCTGGGACTACATGAATAAGCCTTTTTTGCTCAGGTTGGTACTGGCCTAAGGCCTTCATCCATATTAGTTTGCTGTCATATCTATTTGTATAGTGCTACTGTCATGAGAAACTCCTTTATCTTTGCACGTTAAAGTTTTGCAACCTATGATACATGGCAATGCTTTGAGTGTTGAGCTAATTGGCACTGACTAAATAAACTAATACCTCTCTTTAAGCAAGACTACTATGTTGCTAACTTTACCCATTAAGATAATGAGGGTGCTTCAGTTTGTTAGTGTATGTTTCATCAACTATTCCCACTATTACAGTAATCTCACTCTCTCAATATATGTGCCAACAGGGATGCTCGATTTTGGTGGAACTACACAAAAACTTTGGGTGCTTCATTTCCTTGATAGCTTCCTTCCTTTCCTGTCAGTCGCTAATCTGGGCTTGATTCCTTCCTTTGCTGTCAGTCGCTTCGCTTATCTCGGCTTCCAGTCAAAGGAAATAGTAATTGATATGCTACCTCACACATGTTGGTACTGGTCTTTATCCTGATTATTGTGCTTGTCATATGTATGGTAATTTGGTATTGTGCTACTGTTTGCCGATTTCATAAAGGAGTAACTTGGAGCCTGAACTCGCAGGAAAATCATTACATTGGGTGATTTCAGTACAACTGCACAAAAAGATCAGATGGACAGATACTTATGCTGCTGCTATGTACTCCAAAGTTCACTCAGACAAGCATCGATGTTGACAAGAAGAAGTGCCTATATTCATTCAAGTATCAACCGGCGTCAACCAGTTGTCAAACTGCAAGTATTAGGAGAGTGAACGCCAAAAATATTGCTTGGCGCATAGCCCAAAAAAATGCAGTCCAGTCTTTGGTCCCAACTTGTGCCTTTTGGTTATCGGCACATATGGTAGCGAACTGTATGGCATGGAGTCTAAAGATTCTAGAAAAGTTGGTTGACGCGTATATTCATCTGGCACTTAATCAGTCCGTACGCCACGAATGCTCCACTTCATTTGAACTACACAAAAAAATTGGGTGGTTCATTTTCTCAACTACCTCCTTTCTTGTCTTCAATGTAGAATTTTGGCGAGCTACAGTACCAAGATGAGCAGGTAAACTAGTTTAGATGAAAGTAGTGGCCAAGTTGCTCAAACCTCCCTCGGCACGAGGCCACTATTTGAGGATAAACCTACAAGCAAAGTTCAGATTGTCTGTGCTGCCTCTTATGTACAAAAGTTTACTCGTACAAGCATTAATTTTAGCAAGAAGTACCTCCAACTAAACACCATTTACCAGTCTGTACCCTAGGTAATTAAAGTTCTTCCATGGATGATATTGGCTGTGATCTCAATCATTTGGATGCATAAACACACTGAACATGTGTATATCAATCTTTTGTGAATTATCTATGAATATTGTCGTGTGATCTATCAATCATTTGGATGCATAGACATGCTGAACTTGTGTATATATGAATCTTTTGAGTTGTTGATTGTGAATGTTGTCTATGAATATGAACGTGTCCTGTGAAACTGAGTTTGATACGAATGTTTACCTTTTTCTGTTGTACTTGTGCATGAACTTGTTAGTATGTCTACTGTGGGATTTGTGACATGTGGGTGTAAACGGCACCCCTTCTTCCCGAGAAGAATTGCACCTGCTTTGTTAGGGTAGCAATGACGCATCAGCTCTTTTTAATATTTTTGCTCTGTCTTCCCCCCTCCCTCGCTCAACCCCTACCGTAATGTTTTCGGCCACAAAACAAACATAGTACTGTGCTGTTTTTGAGGCTTGATGAAAAATCGAGTGTTGGTTTCTATAGGTTGGGCCGCCTAGAAAATGGGATGTTGGTCCATCACGGACTGGGAGGCTAAAAATACAAGTTGTATGGTGCGGAGGCAAGTAAAAGAATGCCATCGAGAGCCATCCACTGAAGAAGAAAAACGTGTCTGATGTGCTTCTTCAGTCGCGCTGCCGGCCCCCTCTTTAATCTAGTTCGCTCGGGGATCTAGCTGGTATCATTCTTTTTCAGAGGGCGAACAAGTATCAGCTAGGCCTAGGTTTTGTTTTTTAACATGCGTAGCTCACGCCATACAGACACAGTGGTTTCAACTTATTTTTTGAGGTCCATACTGGCCTATGGGCCTCCCAGCATAGGTTTTCCTTTTTCTTAAAGATCGGCAGCTCAATATTTTTTTAATAAAACGTAGATCTCTGTTCTATTTATCTATATATAAGAATAATAATGTTGTGTCCAATTTATATTTTCACTTCTAACCACATTATATATATTTATATTATTACTATTATCGTATATTTTATAGAGACTTATATATACATTATAAAAACAACCGACATGTTATTAACTTATAAAAGTAAATGTTCAATAGAAGTTGGCAAGGAAAATCCTAGTTGTTTTTGACTCACAGGCAAGGAAAATCCTGGTGATTGCGTACAAAAACTTGCGAAGATTTTAAGGACCAATGTAATAATAACATGCTCATTTTTATTTTGAGCAATAACTCGCTAATTTGTTAATTTTATATATAAAAATGTGTCACTCTGGTTTATTTTTTGATATTAATTGCTCCTTCTAACCTAACATTATATATAGAACAAGCCCATCTAATTTGTGTATTTCAAGAAATTGCAAATGGGCTGTGATTTTTTAGAAAATATTAAATGCTCCACATTGATGCGAATTATTTGTTCACCCAGCCCAGTAAATGGACTGTACATTCTAGAAAACATGGGTTAAATATATGCCACATTTTTTGCAAGCTGAAATGTGGTCCAATAGGTCGAAGCCTACGCAGGGCGTTGTCAACTTGCTCAACAAATGAGTATGACATCCACAGCCATTGGATTTATATCCAACGGCCGTCATGCACCTTCAATCTCTCGTCTTCTTCCTCCAGCGTCGCCGGGGCCGCCTGGTCTGGCCTCCGACGGCTAGCGGCTCTGCTTAGCATGCATCGCTATGAAGCGCTACCCCACCGTCGGTCAGGCTATCCCTCCACTTCTCCACACCTCATGTTATTCTCCACCGACTGTAGCCCCACGCCGCACCAAAACCAGTTATAACCCTTGTACTCCTCTCAATTTGTGACTCCACTGCCACGTCTTCCCATCTCTGGGTCGTTCCCGTCCGGGGCCTCACCGTCGTCCACCGCCTTGATGCGCTCGGCGCGGCGTGATCAACAAACAAGAGTCATCGGAAGAGGACTGTACGTGGAGAGCCTGACGGCTGGGACCCACGAGGTCCATGGTCGCACACAAGGAAAGTTCATCCTTATTGAGCTGGAAAAAAATGTTTCCTCCCCCTGACAGCTAGGACCCACCGGTTGTATCTTCGCACAGAAGGAAGTGCCTCCTTGTTATGCGAAAAATCCTATTCCTCCCATTGATAGCTAGGACCCGTCAGATTTGGTGGCTGACTTGTGGGCCTACTAAGCAGACATGTATGCAGGGCTTTGTCAACTTAATCAACAAATGATTCTAGAAGCTGGACCGTTGGATGTTAAGCCAACAACTGTGCTCCTTCTTCAACCTCTGTTCTTGCTCCTGCCTTCCATGGGAGGCGTCGCGGCAGTGCTGCCGCGCACCCGAACCAGTCAAGTTTTCCACTCCTCTCCATCTGCGACTCCACTGCCGCGTCTTCCCCATCTCCGAGTCGTTCCAGTCTGGGGCCTCGTCGTCGTCCACCGACCTTGGTGCGCTCGACACGGTGTGATCAACGTGTTCAACAAACGAGAGTCATCGAAAGATGACTGTATGTGAGAGGCTGACAGTGGGGACCCACCACGCCCATGGACGCATGCATGCAACATCATCCTTTTTACCCTGAAAAATAATGTTTTCTCCCCTTGACTGCTGGGACCCACCAGCTACATCTTCGAACACAAGGAAGTGCCTCCTTTTTACTCGCAAAATAAAAATGATTCTTCCCCCTAACAGCTGGGACCGAGCATCTACATCTTTGCACACAAGGAAGTGCGTCCTTATCCTCCTTAACCGTTGGGACCCACCCGGTCAAAGCGTATGTAGCGTTGTCTGTCTGGTCGCGAACATGTACGTACATACTGGTCGGTCGGTCTCTCTGCAAGTATGAACCGTGGCCGAGTAAGTAGCGGCACATGTCATAGTAGAGCCCCCCACGTAGTAGTTCAGGTTGTCCCGTGTAAACCATGTACACGTACATACAGCCACAAGCCAAAAAATACGGCCAAGTACATACATACGGGTGGGGTCTCGAACACCTACTCGCACATACGTACGACCAGGTCGCGTGTACATGGCTAGGTCGGAAGGGGAAAACTGCGTTGTCGTCGTGTTCATGGGGAGGCAATGGAATGCATCGTGTTCATCGGGAGGCAACGGAATACGTCGTGTTCATCGGGAGACAACTAGCTTGGACGGAACAGCCGATGGAAACGAGGCCTGGCATACCGTAGAACAAAGGAAACAACCTTGTGTTCGACCGGCCACGGTTGAAAGGGGATCCGATTCATTGGGAGGGGTCTGGCGCACCGCAAAACAGAGGAAACGGACTTCTCTTAGACCTCCTATGGTCGAAACGGGGTCCTGTTGATCGGGAGGGGTGTGGCGTACCACAAAACGGAGGAAACGGACTTGTGTTGGAGCCCTACAGTCGAAATGGGGGTCCTGTTCATCGGGAGGGGTGTTGCGTACCGCAAAATGGGACTTCACGGGATACTGTTCATCTCCACCGTCGACCTCCTCCAGCCTCCACGGGCTACTGTTCATCCACCGTCGACCTCTTCCAGCCTCCATCTGCGATTGTGCAACCACGGGCTACTATTCATCCAGCCTCCACCGCTCCTCCACCGGCTACTATTCAACCAGCCCTCTCCACGGGGTCCTGTTCAACCACCCCTCCATGGGCTACTATTCATCCAGCTCTCCACCAGCTACTGTTCAACCAGCCCTCCACGCGGTCCTGTTCATCTAGCCCTCCATGGGGTCCTGTTCATCCACCCCCAACCAGCTCGATCGGGGTCATGTTCATCCAGCGGCAACGGCGTCTACTACCACGGGGTCCTATTCATCCAACCCCCACCGGGAACTGTTCATCCAAAACCTCCAACAACGCTCACTGTTCATCCAGAGGCAGCATCGATCGGCTTCAGTTAGCATCAGTAGAGAAGGAATCACTCGGGTTCAGTTAACATCAAGGGATCAATCACTCGGGTTTAGTAACGTAGCTAGTGCAATCGTTCGGGTTCAGTTAGAGCCCAACGCCTCGCTCGGATTCAGTTAGAGCGCAATGCCTCGCACACACGCGCGTACGTGTACGAGAGAAACGCGCATCGTTGGGCCCCCGACCACCCACCGTAATAGAGAACTCCCCGATATTTCCTCGCCCGCGCTTCTACCATGGTTTTTTCCGTCATGCATGGCCCAAAGAATGTCATGCAGCTGCGTCTCCGGCCCGCCCAAGACGAAAAGCCCATTTTATATCATGATTTTTTGTCATAGAAGTAGGACGCCATCACATCTATGATGATACCGGGTTTTGTCACAATTATCATCATAGAAGTGTCATAAGCATCACAGAAAAAATTCGTTCAGCTCAAAATGTCACGGATGTGTCTTTTTGTAGTGTATTTGGATGGCAATATTTTAAGACGTGCAGAAGGGAGTGTGAAATAATTTTAAGCCAGGTGGCTCAATGAAGAGACCTCACTGAAATTGTTAATGCATCTTGGGAAAAAGCCAAGATGGAAGGTATTGGTACGTCATTTGCTGATCGAACACGAGCCGTGGCCGACCTGCATTTTGGGGATCGTGAAACTCTCAAGGGACCAAAGAGGAGAATTAATAAATTAAAAAAAAGAGTTAGAGAAATTGAGGCGTGGCTGGTTGAATGCCAATTCCTATTCTCGGCAGAAGGAAATTATTGTGTGTTTAATATGAAATATCAGTTTGATTACTAAATGAATTAAAAATAACAGGTCAAGTAGCTTGCTTATTGAGATTTTCTATTGCAAATGGTTATTAAGACAACACCGTGGGCGATGACCTTAGACAACCCACACAGTTTCTAGAAAGTAGACGTATTGAATAAATAAACAATCACACACGACTTCCTCTGGACAACTATTTGTGTTAGGCCACCTTGCACAAATTTTTCCACATAAAAAGTGTGTGTGATGAACAACCTATGCCATACAGTTTCTTCTAGGCACCGTATGTAATATATTCAATAACGCAAATGATAAAATTATAAATATCATCTGTGATGGCAACGCTATCACAGAATGTGTGATGTGAAAAATTGTGTGTGGTGTACATACGAACGGAAATGTTTGTTCGAGATTCACTATGTGGGATGAAAAAGACTTTTGAGTAAATTCCTATGGGGCACGTGTATTATTTTGGTACCTGGCTGTGTACGAATGCGTGGTGGCTTCAATCTTTCATTTCAAATTTCTTGAACTAGGGTGCGGCTTATATTGGTAAGTTTAGCGTAAATTTAGCATTTTTGGTATGTTTGCATTCCGGGACAGCGACGCTATGTCGATCGCTCCTCCTAGATGTCCTTATCGCTGTCGGTTTGACCATTGTTGATTCTACAGCTTGGTATTGTTTGTTTTAATCGGTTCCCTTTCCACGTGTTCTCTTGAGTTTTCCTCACGTACGTGTTCCTTTCGGTGCCGCTCTGGTTGTTAGTTCTAGAGCCTGCCGCTCTTTTTTCATCGGTGCTGACCGTTTTGATCGTTTAATCTAGACTCTGTTGTTGTTTCTTAGCGGTGCTGCTGTTGCCGATCGACCTGGAAATCTGGCCGCCTATCATGACTGCTTTTGTCCTGTAAATCTATGGACCATCTTACCATTGTTGTTGCTATAAATAGGTCGCTCTTTTTGCCATAATATTATGGTAGGTTTCCTCAGCGTCGCATGCGTTAACTCCATGGTTCGCGGTGTCTGGGGTGTGACGCCCCCGATTCAATCGTACACTCATCATACACGCAAACGTGTACGATCAAGATCAGGGACTCACGGGAAGATATCACAACACAACTCTAGAAATAAAATAAGTCATACAAGCATCATATTACAAGCCAGGGGCCTCGAGGGCTCGAATACAGGAGCTCGATCATAGACGAGTCGGCAGAAGTAACAATATCTGAGTACATACATAAGTTAAAAAAGTTGCCATCAGATATATAGCACAAACTGGGATACATATCGAAAGAGGCGCAGGCCTCCTGCCTGGGATCCTCCTAAACTACTCCTGGTTGTCGTCAGCGGCCTGCACGTAGTAGTAGCCACCTCCCGAGTAGTAGCAGTCATCATCGACAGTGGCGTCTGGCTCCTGGGCTCCATCGTCTGGTCGCAGCAATCGGGTATAGAAAGGGGAAAGGGGGGAGCAAAGCAACCGTGAGTACTCATCCAAAGTACCCGCAAGCAAGGAGCTACACTACATATGCATGCATTGGTATCAAATGGAAAAGGGGTAGCATATGTGGACTGAACTTCAGAATGCCAGAATAAGAGGGGGATAGCTAGTCCTATTGAAGACTACGCTTCTGGCCACCTCCATCTTGCAGCAGAAGAAGAGAGTAGATGGTAAGTTAACAAAGTATCATCGCATAGCATAATCCTACCCGGTGATCCTCCCCTCGTTGCCCTGTGAGAGAGTGATCACCGGTTGTATCTGGCACTTGGAAGGGTGTGTTTTATTAAGTATCCGGTTCTAGTTGTCATAAGGTCAAGGTACAACTCTGGGTCATCCTTTTATCGATGGGACACGGCTATCCGAATAGATCAACTTCCCTGCAGGGGTGCACCACATTTCCCAACACGCTCGATCCCCTTTGTCCGGACACACTTTTTTGGGGTCATGCACGGTCTCGGAAGATCAACACGTCGTAGCCCTACCTAGGCAGAACAGAGAGGTCAGCACGCCGGTCTAAATCCTAAGGCACAGGGGTCTGGGAACATCACCCATTGCACACCTGCACGTTGCGTACGCGGCCGGCGAGTAGACCTAGCCTCCCTTATACAAGAGCAGGTGTTCCAGTCCAACCCGGCGCGCGCCGCTTAGTCGCTGACGTCAAGAAGGCTTCGGCTGATACCACGACGTTGAATGCCCATAACTGTTCCCGTGTAGTTGGTTAGTACGTATAGGCCAGTGGCCAGACTCAGATCAAATACCTAGATCTCGTTAAGCATGGTATTTTGAAATAACCGCGGACGCCGACCAGGGCCAGGCCCACCTCTCTCATAGGTGGTCTCAACCTACCCTATCGCTCCGCCATAAAGATCCACTCAGAGGGCCGTCGGGACAAACGTCCTTTCGGACCCAATCCGTGAATCACTCGCGGGTACTCTACGAGCCAACCCGACTTTAGTCATCACAGGTATCATATAATATGTATAGTATATACCCGTGATCAACACCCGACGTGATCACGGTCCGATAGTATAGCATGGCAGACTGACAAGAATGTAGGGCCACTGATGGTAAACTAGCATCATATACTAAGCATATAGGATTGCAGGTAAGGTATCAATAACTGTAGCAATAATGACAGGCTATGCATCAGGATAGGATTAACGGAAAGCAGTAACATTGCTACACTACTCTAATGCAAGCAGTAGAGAGAAGAATAGGCGATATCTGCTGATCAAGGGGGGGCTTGCCTGGTTGCTCTGGCAAGAAAGAGGGGTTGTCAACAGTGTAGTCGACCGGGGCACCAGAAACGGCGTCAGTCTCGTAGTCTATCAGAGAGAAGAGGGGGAAGAAACAATGAATATAATGTAAACAGATGCATAGCGATGAATGACATGACAAGTAGCGGTGCTAGGGGTGCCCTAACGCGGTATGAGGTAATACCGGTGAAGGGGGAAACATCCGGGAAAATATCCCCGGTGTTTCGCGTTTTCGGACAGATGAATCGAAGGGGGAAAGTTGCATGTTCGCTATGCTAAGGATGCGTGGCGGACAAACGGGCTGCGTATCCGGATTCTTCTCGTCGTTCTGAGCAACTTTCATGTACAAAGTTTTTCCATCTGAGCTACGGTTTATTTTATATAGATTTTAAAAGATTTAAATTAAGTTTAGCATTTATTTAATTAATTTAAATCAACATTATCCAGAACATGCATGCTGACGTCAGCATGACGTCAGCAGTCAACAGGGGTGTTGACTGGTCAAACTAACGTGTGGGTCCCGATCGTCATTGACTAGACTAACTAATCCTGATTAATTAGCTTAATTAGTTGTTTGGTTTAATTAATAAAAATTAATTAAGTTAACTAATTCTTTAATTAATTAATTTTATTATTATTATTAATTTCTTTTTTTATAAAACGTTTTCTAGGGGCTGGGCCCACTGTCAGTGGCCCAGAGGGGCAGGGCCCAGCTGTCTGTGGCTCATGTGGCCACTGGTGTGGCCGTGTACGCTCGCGCGCACACGGTGGTGGGTGTCGAGGCTGTGGCAGTGCCTAGGGCACGCACAGGTGTGCAGCCACGCGCGAGACACAGGCGCGGGCGACGCGCTGGACGAGCACGGGCCGGGCGCGATGGCGGGCCAGCTGCTGCTGCCGCAGCAGTAGCGGGGAGGGGCCGCCCGCGCAGTGAAGCGACAGGACGACGGGCGCGGGGCAGGGGTGGCCTGCAGCGAAGGCCGTGGGCAAAGCAGGGCTTGGGTGAGCGCGCACCAACGCGGTGCAGAGTGCGGCGTGGCGCGGCCGGAGCGGCAGCCGCCGGGGCACGAGGCGGCGCGGGGACGCAACGGCGGTGGTCGGCGAGTAGCTGCAGTGGGGTGGAGCGGGGGAAGCGGCAGGGTGGAGCCGGCGGGGAGAGGAGGCTAGCAGCGGGCGCGGCAGCGCATGAGGCCAGGCACAGGTGGGGCGCGGTCGCCGTGGGTGAACACTCGATCGGGGAGCGGTGAGAAGGCGCAGCGACGGGTGTGCACGGGGCGCACGCGTGCGGTGACCGCGGCAGCGCGCGCAGCGCGGGCAGGCGGGGTCGCGCGAGGGAGAGGGGAGGAAGTGGAGGCCGTGGCCACGGCGAGGACAACGGCGAGTGGCGCCGACAGTGGCCATGGGCACCAGCCGCAGCTGTTGCAGCGAGGCAAGGTGAGGAGCGGCGCGACAGAGGGGGCGCGCAGCAGGGGAGGTCCGCGGGGGAGCGGCGCAGGAGGGAGCGGAACGCGCGGGCGTGCGCGGTAGGGCGGAGGAGCGATGCAAGGCGCGCGCGAGCTTGGGTGCGGGTCGGCGCCAACGGGCACGGTGAGCGCGCACTGCGCCGGAGCGGGGCGGGCAGAGAGGCAAAGAGGAGAGGGCGGCGTCTCACGGCGGGTGCAGGGACGTGGCAACAGGGGTTGAGGAGGAGTTGGGGACGATGGCGCCGGTGATGACCCACAAGAATAGGGGATCTATCGTAGTCCTTTCGATAAGTGAGAGTGTCGAACCCAATGAGGAGCAGAAGGAAATGATAAGCGATTTCCGGCAAGGTATTGTCTGCAAGTACTGAAATAAGTGGTAACATATAGTTTTGTGATAGGATAATTTGTAACGAGCAACAAGTAACAAAAGTAAATAAAGTGCAGCAAGGTGTCCCAATCCTTTTTGTAGCAAAGGACAAGCCTGGACAAACTCTTATACAGAGAAAATCGCTCCCGAGGACACATGGGAATATTGTCAAGCTAGTTTTCATCACGTTCATATGATTCGTGTTCGGTACTTTGATAATTTGGTATGTGGGTGGACCGGTGCTTGTGTACTGTCCTTACTTGGACAAGCATCCCACTTACGATTAACCTCTATTGCAAGAATCCGCAACTACAACAAAAGTATTGAGGTAAACCTAACCATAGCATGAAACATATGGATCCAAATCAGCCCCTTACGAAGCAACGCATAAACTAGGGTTTAAGCTTCTGCCACTCTAGCAACCCATCATCTACTTATTACTTCCCAATGCCTTCCTCTAGGCCCAAATAATGGTGAAGTGTCATGTAGTCGACGTTCACATAACACCACTAGAGGAGAGACAACATACATCTCATCAAAATATCGAACGAATACCAAATTCACATGACTACTAATAGCAAGACTTCTCCCATGTCCTCAGGAACAAACGTAACTACTCACAAAGCATATTCATGTTCATAATCAGAGGGGTACTAATATGCATATAGGATCTGAACATATGATCTTCCACCAAATAAACCAACTAGCACCAACTACAAGGAGTAATTAACACTACTAGCAACCTACTAGTACCAATCCCGGACTTGAAGACAAGAATTGGATACAAGAGATGAACTAGGGTTTTGAGAGGAGATGGTGCTGGTGAAGATGTTGATGGAGATTGCCCTCTCCCGATGAGAGGAGCGTTGGTGATGACGGTGGTGATGATTTTCCCCTCCCGGAGGGAAGTTTCCCCAGCAGAACAGCTCCGCAGGAGCCCTAGATTGGTTCCGCCAAGGTTCCGCCTCGTGGCGGCGGAGTTTTGTCCGAGGAGATGGCTTATGATTTTTTCTCATGAAAGACTCCATATAGAAGAAGATGGCCATCGGAGGGCCACCAGGGGGCCCACGAGGTAGGGGGCGCCCAGGGGGGTAGGGCGTGCCCCCCACCCTCGTGGGCAGGGTGTGGCCCCCCTGGTGAACTTCTTGCGCTCAGTATTTTTTATATATTCTGAAAACGCCTTGCGTGAAGTTTCAAGACTTTTGGAGCTATGCAGAATAGGTCTCTAATATTTTCTCCTTTTCCAGCATAGAATCCCAGCTGCCCGCATTCTCCCTCAAGTATTGTTACATAATGTGTAATAACAGCCCATAATGCAATAAATATCGATATAAAAGCATGATGCAAAATGGACGTATCAACTCCCCCAAGCTTAGACCTCGCTTGTCCTCAAGCGAAAGCCGAAATCGAAAAATATGTCCACATGTTTGGAGATAGAGGTGTCGATAAAAGTAAAATACGGACGTGAGGGCATCATGATCATTCTTAGAACAACAACTTACATATTTTTTGTCATATGATTTCTTATGCTAGAGTAATAATTCAATCACAATTTCAAGTATGGATCGTAAACTTCATTGAAAACTAACAAACTATAATCTCAGTCATTGAAGCAATTGCAATTTATCATAACATAGGAAAGAGTCAATATATAAGAACTTTTCAGCAACTCCACATACTCAACTATCATATAATCTATCACAATTGCTGACACTCACACAATACTTATGGGTATGGAGTTTTAATCGGACACGGAGAAAGATAGGGGCTTATAGTTTTGCCTCCCAACGTTTTACCTCAAGGGTAATGTCAACAATAATAGTTCATGAAAACTCACATCCAATTAGCCATATATACTAGGATCTTTCCAACATACTGTGCTTGCCAAAGGATAAAATGTAAAAAGAAAGGGTGAAGATCACCATGACTCTTATGCAACGTAGGAGATAAAAGTAAAAGATAGGCCATTCGCAGAGGGAAGCAGAGGTTGTCATGCGCTTTTATGGTTGGATGCACAAAACCTTAATGCAAAGAACGTCACTTTATATTGCCACTTGTGATATGGACCTTTATTATGCAGTCTGTCGCTTTTATTTCTTCCATATCACACGATCGTATAAAGCTTATTTTCTCCCACACAAATAAGTCATACATATTTAGAGAGCAATTTTTATTGCTTGCACCGATGACAACTTACTTGGAGGATCTTACTCAATCCATTGGTAGGTGTCATGGATTTGTCATGGCAGATGTCCTTACTGTCAGGACTTAGTCGCGAGGCCAACGCATCTATGTGGTAGCTTGAGAGGGGTTGAGTGGGACGAGAGACGCAGGGCGGATCAACACGCAAGAAAAGGATTTAGACAGCTTCGGGCCCCGGGAAACATCATTCGGTAATAGCCCTACATGCTGTTTGAGGCTGGGTCTCATTATCATCACCAGGGAGTCGCCGTAAACCGGCTCTCCTCTTTGTGTCTAGCCCTAAGATTGTTTCTTCTTGCTCGTCGCTTGTCCCTCTTTGGGGAGCCCTGCCCCTCCTTATATATGTTGAAGGGGCGGGTTACATGTGGAGTCCTATCAGGATTAAGACTAGTCTATCTCTAATACAAACCGGATACAAGTCCTGGTCTTAACTCCTTGTAAGGTAAATATTCCTCATGCCTTTCCTCTTAAATTGGCCCACCATAGTATGAACCGGCTTTCTGGGCCATGGGCCTCGTCATTCATCTGACCCGCCCGCCGGGTTACTAATGAACCGCCAAGACCGGGCAGGTAGCCGGTGAACCGCCAAACTCCGGGCGGGTTACCAGTGAGTCATCCAGTCCGGCCGGTTTATACTTCCGGACGGTTTATGCCACGGGGTATATCCCCGACATTAGCCCCCATTTTAATTTGGATTTATCCATGTTAAACTGATCTGCAACATAAACTCAAGAGCAAATTTGACAGGTTATGCTCCGGGTTAAAAATTCTTGTAAATCGGCACCTGATCATCCTTGTCATTTCCTTCTTCTAGAAAATCCGGTTTAATAGGCCAGCTTCATACTCAATTTGCTTGCATAAGATATTGAGAATAAAGAATCCATTTGAATCGGCCTTCAATGCTCTGGATTTGACAAAAATATTGGTCTTCAAATATTCAACTGATATCAGCCAGTTTGAAAATATAGAACTTGCCGGTTTATCATAGCCAAAATTGCCGGGTTATAAGAACTGATGATCTCGGGTCATGACCGTTTATAGACACCGGGTTATGATTGTTACCAACGCCGGGTCACACAATTGATCTTCCTGATCTGCTCAAAATTGAAAATTTTGAAGATGTTCCTCCTTTACATGCATAATACCTGTAGCCCCCAAGTCTTAAGAAGAGAATATAGTGATAACTTAAGACTTGCTCCAATTAGTGTTGCAACCTTGAAGAAATCCGGTTTGTTCATCTCAATCATATAAACTGAATACTCCATATATGTAGCCCCCAAGTGCCGGGTTGTCATGCTTGCAGCAACCTGGGACTTATAATTTCCTGATGCTCATAAAAATTTCAACCAGGGTAGCCCCCAAGGGCCGGGTTATTAATGCAAATAATGAGCAGGGACTTGAATTGTTGACAGGAGCAATTGGTAGCCCCCAAGGGCCGGCTCATTATGATGTGATGAGTTGGGTCTTCAATAAGACTTAATAAAAATGACTTTGCATTAGCCCCCAAGTGTCATGCTGCATGCTTGCAGCGAGATGAGACTTGCATATTTGATATAACCTTCAGTTGAATAATGTAGCCCCCAAGTGCCGGGTCGTGAGCCTGCAGTGACTCGGGACTATTCCTTCAATTGTAAGATAAACCATATCCATTGATAATATAATAGCCATTGCGCTAAAGCGACTTTGAAAACCTCAATAATACCGGTTATTAATAACCATAATAAAATCCAGCCATGTTGGCTATTCAAGATAACATAATCCGGTATGAAAACCTTATTCATTCAACATCATAATGGAAATTCAGCCAAGTTTGGCTATTTGAATAATATAACCCAATGATTTATAAGCGCATGATTCCAATGGCACAATCCAAATATATACTGGCGACTTATAGTCGAAAGCCAGGCCGGTTTAATAAACACCGGATAATTTCTCATCATATACTGGCAACTTATCGTCTTAAAGCTAGGCCGGTTTAATAAACACCGGATAATTTATCATCATACTGGCGACATATAGTCGAAAGCCAGGCCGGTTTAATAAACACCGGATAATTTATCGTCATACTTTATTCAACCTGTTTCTGCATACAACAAGTTTAAAGTGTCCTGGCAGTTTACCGCCGGACGGGTCATAATGCCCAACATATAACCTGGGTTTATATCCAAGGCTGCATTTAGAATAATCAAATATGAAATATATCATACCTGTGACATTGAATCACATCGTTGGTTTTACCAACTTTTTGTAGTAAGGGTGATAACCCAAATCTTGAGTACTGATAACTCCTTCCATATTGTGCTGGTTTATGATAAAACCGTGCCGGGTTGTGATAGACACCGTGTTACTCCATAAGAGGATGTTAACAACAAGTATCAAACCGGGCAAATAGTCTCCGGATTGACGTGAACTGTGTTCCTCAATTGATTGGTTAAAAAACTTTGTCGGTTTAAAAAACGCAATAAAAAGCAAAAAAAACCCTTCAAAGAAAAGTGTAAATCAAGTGCAATGACAAAATGTTGCAAATAAAAAAAGGTTTATTTGAGCTGATCAGATGGTGTTACCATGGCCGAACACGACCAAGATCCCGTTAGGTGTAACTATGGTTCTAGTCAGCCAGGTCCCCAAATGAAACCGTGGCATTTATGCCGATCAAGTGGCATGGTCATGGTTCGGGTTCGACCAAGCCCCCAAGTGATTCTGTGGCCTTAGGCCGATCAAGAGGCATGAGTGGTTCAGACGTGACCAAGTCTCCAAGTGATCTGGTGGCTCTCACCTATCAAGAGGTATGGTATTGGTTCGGACACGACCAATCGTCCATGTGATATAACACAATGCTTTTAAAAAGCAAACTCAAGGGGTAAACCGGAGGCCGCTTTAGAACAACTCCGTGTAACCACACATGATGTAAAAGAACAGAGACCCCGCTTTATGAAGCAGAAGCCCCCATGTGATCAATAATATGTCAGGTCAGTAAGGCGGGATACCCATGTTTGAACCGCGCATCATGGCAGCAGGTCCTCTTTGGCAATTTTTAACTTTTTGCAAGAGATAAATTCTTCTTGAACTGGGATCTTGAACCGGATATTGAGAGCTTCAAAGCTTTGTGGGAGACATCTTTCCCTTAAACCGGATTTTAAACCGGAATCTTCATTTTCAGCCGGAAAATTTTTTGACGGCTTTTAAACTCGAACTTGCGAGAAGTTAATTCCTTTTTGAACCGGAAATTCTTAAACCGGATTTGAGAGCTTCAGAGCTTTATTGGAGAACAAATTTCCCTTGTACCGGATTGTAAACCGGATTCCTTTTCTGATGACCCGAAACTTCTTCATTGAGCCGGGATTTTGTAACTTTCATATACTTTCTAATCCGGAAACCTTCTGACAGCACGATGTGAATCCGGGACCGGGTTATCTTTCCCTCCAATGTATTGGGGTTCTTAACTTCACTGAAAACCAGCAACGTTTGCTAAGTCATATCATTGTAGCCCCCAAGTCTCAAGGTGACTCGAGGAGTTGGCTTGAGATTCTCCATATTTGACTGTGATATAAACCGGCATAACTTGTATATCATTGGTGTTGACAGCACGATGTGAATCTACAGAAGGTTGAGGTGACTACGGCGGGGTATAAATGATCCCTTCTAAACCGGCTCATCCGGAAAATTGCAAACTTCTCGATCCCTGGAGAGATCCCTCCAAGAACTCAACACCACCGTGCGCAGGCCCCACGGTGGGTGCCAACTGTCGTGGATTTGTCACGGCAGATGTCCTTAGTGTCAGGACTTAGTCGCGAGACCAACGCATCTATGTGGTAGCTTGAGAGGGGTTGAGTGGGACGAGAAACGCAGGGCAGATCAACACGCAAGACAAGGATTTAGACAGCTTCGGGCCCCGGGAAACATCATCCGGTAATAGCCCTACATGCTATTTGAGGCTAGGTCTCATTATCATCACGAGGGAGTCGCCGTAAACCGGCTCTCCTCTTTGTGTCTATCCCTAAGATTGTTTCTTCTTGCTCGTCGCTTGTCCCTCTTTGGGGAGCCCTGCCCCTCCTTATATATGTTGAAGGGGCGGGTTACATGTGGAGTCCTATTAGGATTAGGACTAGTCTATCTCTAATACAAAACGGATACAAGTCCTAGTCTTAACTCCTTGTAAGGTAAATATTCCTCATGCCTTTCCTCTTAAACCGGCCCACCATAGTATGAACCGGATTTCTGGGCCATGGGCCTCGTCATCCATCTGACCCGCCCGCCGGGTTACTAATGAACCGCCAAGACCAGGCGGGTAGCCGGTGAACCGCCAAGCTCCGGGCGGGTTACCAGTGAGTTATCCAGTCCGGCCGGTTTATACTTCCGACTGGTTTACGCCACGGGGTATATCCCCGATAATAGGTATAGTGGACTCTCATGGCAAAACTGGTTTAAGGGTATTTGGAAGCACAAGTAGTATCTCTACTTGGTGCGATGAATTTGGCTAGCATGAGGGGGAAAGGCAAGCTCAACTATGTTGGATGATCCATGACAATATAATTTATCTCAGATGTAAGAAACATAACCCATTACGTTATGTTCCTTGTCCAACGTCAACTCTTTAGCATGTCATATTTTAGTGAGTGCTCACAATCATAAAAGATGTCCAAGATAGTATATTTATATGTGAAGACCTCTCTTTCTTTATTACTTCCTATTAATTGCAACGATGACAAAAAATATGTTTGTTAACTCTCAACAACTTTTATTCATCATACTTTTTCTATGTGAACTCATTACTCTCCATAAGATCCATATGATCTCTTTGTTTCGTTTTTTATTCCTTTCTCTTTTCTTTTATTCACTTAGGATCATGGCAAAATAATCAAGCCCTTGACTCAACACTAATCTTTATTATATATAGCTCACGGACTCGATTATATAGAGGGATCATAAAGCAAAACTCAAAACTAGATCATGCCATAAGCTTTATTCTACTAGATCAAGATATTACCAAAACGATCGAACTAAGAAAAACAGTAAAGATAAAAGTGATGGTGATACGATACCGGGGCACTCCCCCAAGGTTGGCAGTTGCCAAGGGGAGTGCCCATACTAGATACTCAATTCTTCTTTGTTGGTGGAGAAGGTGATGGTTTTGTTGATGGCGTAGGCTTGTCATCCTAGATCTATCAGAAAAATAGCTCGAAACACAAACAGAGGATAATTGTGTGATACGGGAGTCAAAACCCCTGGGAGATTATATAATGAATTTTTACCGACCAAAATACGTGTCGTGTAAGAAAACGGAGTCCGGAGAGCGCACGAGGTTCCCACGAGGTAGGGGGCGCGCCCAGGAGGGTAGGGCGCGCCCTCCACCCTCGTGTCCTTCCCGGACTGCTTCTTATTTTTCTATTTCTCTAAATATTCCAAAACAGAGAAATATTGCCTTAAAACTGTTTTGGAGTCGGTTTACTTACCGTACCACATACCTTTCCTTTTCGGAGTCTGAAACGTTCCGGAAAGTGTCCCTTATGTATTCCTCAGTGGTTACGGTTTCAATAACATTGGTTTCAACATTTATGGGATTACCTGAGATATAATGTTTGATTCTTTGACCGTTCACCACCTTCGGATTTGTGCCTTAGAAGTTGTTGATTTTTATGGCACCGGAACGATAGACCTCCTCGATAACGTAAGGACCTTCCCATTTAGAGAGAAGTTTTCCTACAAAAAATCTTAAATGAGAGTTGTATAGCAATACATAATCACCTACATTAAATTCACGCTTTTTTATCCTTTTATCATGCCATCTTTTAACTTTTTCTTTAAAATACTTGGCATTTTCGTAGGCTTGGGTTCTCCATTCATCAAGTGAGCTAATATCAAATAACCTCTTCTCACCGGCAAGTTTAAAATCATAATTGAGCTCTTTAATAGCCCAATATGCCTTGTGTTCTAGTTCGAGAGGTAAGTGACATGCTTTTCCATAAACCATTTTATACGGAGACATACCCATAGGATTTTTATATGCAGTTATATAGGCCCATAATGCATCATCAAGTTTCTTGGACCACTTCTTTCTAGACCTATTGACAGTCTTTTGCAAAATTAATTTGAGCTCTCTATTACTCAATTCTACTTGACCACTAGACTGAGGGTGATAAGGGGATGCAATTATATGATTAACATCATACTTAGCAAGCATTTTACGGAAAGCACCATGAATAAAATGTGAACCACCATCAGTCATTAAATATCTAGGGACTCCAAATCTTGGGAAAATAACTTCTTTAAGCATTTTAATAGAAGTGTTATGATCAGCACTACTAGTTGAAATAGCTTCTACCCACTTAGTAACGTAATCAACAGCAACTAAAGTATGTGTATATCCATTAGAGGCAGGAAAAGGTCCCATATAGTCAAAGCCCCAAACATCAAATGGTTCAATAACGAGTGAATAGTTCATAGGCATTTCTTGGCGTCTACTAATATTACCAATTCTTTGACATTCATCACAAGATAAGACAAACTTACGGGCATCCTTGAAGAGAGTAGGCCAATAAAAACCAGATTGCAATACCTTATGTGCAGTTCTATCTCCAGCATAGTGTCCTCCATAAGCTTCGGAGTGACACTTGCGTAGGATCTGTTCCTTTTCATGCTCAGGTACACAACGTCTAATAACACCATCTACTCCTTCTTCATGAAGATGTGGGTCATCCCAAAAGTAATGCCTCAAATCATAGAAGAACTTTTTCTTTTGCTGGTATGTGAAACTAGGTGGTATGAATTTGGCAACAATGTAATTAGCATAATCAGCATACCATGGAGCAGTATGAGAAGCATTTATGACATTTAATTGCTCATCAGGAAAGCTATCATCAATAGGTAGTGGGTCATCAAGCACATTTTCTAACCTAGACAAGTTGTCTACAACGGGGTTCTCAGCTCCCTTTCTATCAACAATATGTAAGTCAAATTCTTGTAGCAAGAGAACCCATCTAATAAGCCTAGGTTTAGCATCTTTCATTTCCATAAGATATTTAATAGAAGCATAATTAGTGTGAATAGTTACTTTAGAATCAACAATATAAGGTCTGAAGTTATCACAAGCAAATACAACTGCTAAGAATTGTTTTTCAGTAGTAGCATAATTTCTTTGAGCATTGTCTAGGGTTTTACTAGCATATTGAATAACATTTAATTTCTTATCAACTCTTTGCCCTAGAACAACACCTACAGCATAACCGCTAGCATCACACATAATTTCAAAAGGTAAATTCCAATCAGGTGGCTGACCAATAGGTGCAGAGATCAATGCTTTCTTAAGTATTTCAAATGCTTCTACACAATCATCATCAAAGACAAATGGTATATATTTTTGTAATAAATTAGTCAGAGGCCGCAAAATTTTTGAGAAGTCCTTAATGAACCTCCTATAAAATCCGGCATGACCAAGGAAACTTCTTATACCTTTGATGTCCTTGGGGCATGGCATCTTTTCAATAGCATCAACCTTGGCTTTATCAACTTCAATACCTCTTTCAGTAACTTTATGCCCCAAGGCAATACCTTCATTAACCATAAAGTGGCACTTTTCCCAATTCAAGACAAGATTAGTTTCTTCACATCTCTGCAAAACTCGATCAAGGTTGCTCAAGCAATCATCAAAAGAAGATCCATAGACGGAGAAATCGTCCAAGAAAACCTCACAAATCTTTTCACAGAAGTCGGAGAATATAGCCATCATGCATCTTTCAAAGGTACCAGGTGCATTACATAAACCAAAAGGCATACGTCTATAAGCAAAAGTACCAAAAGGGCAAGTAAAAGTAGTCTTTGATTGATCCTTGGCTGACACAGGTATTTGAGAGAAACCAGAATAACCATCTAGAAAGCAAAAATGTGTATGTTTGGATAATCTTTCTAGCATTTGATCGATAAAAGGTAAGGGGTAATGATCCTTTTTAGTGGCCTTATTTAATTTGCGGAAATCAATTACCAATCTAAAACCTGTAATAATTCTTTGAGGAATCAATTCATCTTTATCATTACGAACCATAGTAATACCTCCCTTCTTAGGGACACAATGGATAGGACTTACCCACTGACTATCAGCAACGGGATTGATTATACCTGCCTCAAGGAGCATTAGTATTTCCTTTCTTACCACTTCTTTCATTTTAGGATTCAGCCATCGTTGATGATCACGAACTGGTTTAGCATCTTCTTCCAAATTTATTTTATGTTGACATAGAGTGGGACTAATGCCCTTAAGATCATCAAGAGTATACCCAATAGCAGAACGATGCTTCTTCAGAGTTTTCAATAATCTCTCTTCCTCATGCTCTGAAAGGTTAGCACTAATAATAACAGGATATATCTTTTTCTCATCAAGATAAGCATATTTAAGAGTATCAGGCAACGGTTTAAGCTCAAACATGGGATCACCCTTGGGTGGAGGAGGATCCCCTAGGATTTCAACAGGCAAATTGTGTTTCAGAATAGGTTCCTGTTTAAAGAATACTTCATCTATTTCCCTTCTTTCATTCATAAACATATCATTTTCATGGTCTAGCAAATATTGTTCTAAAGGATCACTAGGTGGTACGGCAATAGAAGCAAGACCAATAATTTCATCCTTAATAGGTAATTCTTCTTCACGGTGTTGTCTACTAAATTTAGAGAAATTAAATTCATGAGACATATCATCTAAACCGATAGTAACAACATCCTTTTTGCAATCTATCTTAGCATTAACAGTGTTTAAGAAGGGTCTACCAAATATAATGGGACAAAAGCTATCTTGCGGGGAACCAAGAACAAGAAAATCAGCAGGATATTTAGTTTTCCCACACAAGACTTCAACATCTCTAACAATTCCCATTGGTGAAATAGTATCTCTATTGGCAAGTTAGTTGTGACATCAATATCTTCTATCTCAGCAGGTGCAATATCATGCATAATTTCTTTGTATAAGGCGTAAGGTATTAAACTAGCACTAGCACCCATATATATCACATAAGCCATGATAACAATGATCTCCTATTTTAACAAAAATAACAGGCATGCCTACCACAGGTCTGTTTTTATCTTTTGCATAGGGTTTAGCAATTCTAGCAGTCTCATCAAGGAAATGAATGACATGCCCATCAATATTATCAGACAAGAGATCTTTAACAATAGCAATATCAGGTTCAACTTTAATTTCCTCAGGAGGTGTATAAGTTTCAATATTGCTTTTACGAACCACAGTTGAAGCTTTAGCATGATCCTTTATCCTAACAGGAAAAGGTGGTTTCTCAACATAAGCGGTAGGAACA
The DNA here is from genome assembly GCF_003073215.2 of Triticum urartu. Taxonomy (NCBI): domain Eukaryota; kingdom Viridiplantae; phylum Streptophyta; class Magnoliopsida; order Poales; family Poaceae; genus Triticum; species Triticum urartu. The sequence goes on from NC_053027.1 coordinate 68,065,049, forward strand.
ATAGGATCATTATAAGTGACAGTCTTTTCTTCAACTTTAATTGGTGCAGCTACTTTTACTTCTATGGGAGGATGGTATTTAAACTACTTCTCCCTAGGGAGATCAACATGAGTAGCAAAAGATTCACATAAAGAAGCTACTATTTCAGAGTCAAGTCCATATTTAGTGCTAAATTTATGGAAAACATCGGTATCCATAAAAGATTTAACACAATCAAACTTAGGTGTCATACCTGACTCCTTACCTTCGTCGAGGTCCCAATCTTCAGAGTTGCGTTTAATTCTTTCTAATAAATTCCATTTGAATTCAATAGTCTTCGTCATAAAAGAGCAAGCAGAAGAAGTATCGAGCATGGTGCGATTGTTATCAGAAAGCCGAGCATATAAATTTTGAATAATCATCTCTCTTGAGAGCTCATGATTGGGGCATGAATATAACATTGATTTAAGCCTCCCCCAAGCTTGAGCGGTGCTTTCTCCTTCGCGAGGCCAAAAATTATATATATATAATTGTGATCACGATGAAATTCTGATGAAATTCCAATTTCAATCGTTTGTAGTTCCATGACCCCATGTCATCACATAGCATATACCATGTCAATGCATCTTCCTTCAAAGATAAAGGGAAGACCTTCTTCTTAACAACATCTCCGGATACACCTGCAAGCTTAAATAATCCACAAACTTCATCCACATATATTAGGGGCTCATCAGGATGCTTTGTTCATCTCCTACAAAAGGATTAGCTAGAAGTTTTTCTATCATACCCGAAGGAATTTCAAAGCAGACATTTTCATTTCAGTAGGTTCGGTAGGTTGAGGAGCAACTCTTTGCTCTACTGGTCGGGGTGAAGATACCCCGAACAAGCTGGATAGCATTCTTGACATAAAAGACAGTGGTACCCAAGGTAGGACATAACATAAGCTGGATAGCAAAGAGCTCCATAACATGGTCAAGTTTGTGCCGAGGGGAGGCAGTAATGTTGTCGATGATCACATAGAACATCAAGGGGAAAGGGTGGTATTTCTCATCAAGAATTCAATAGTTATCTTGGAAGAGCTCAGAATGTTGATGATGATCATGACACATTTGATAAGAGATTTCAAGATGTAATCGATCGGTGATGACATCGAGTAGAATGAATGGTGAAGCGAAAGGTTATTGGAACCACGGGTATGACACAAACTCGAAATCAAGCTTGCTATTCAAGACAAAATGATATGACGAGGAAAATCGATGTAGGCTTAGCTCATCGTCGAAAGTTGTGCTTCGGGAACAAGGACCAGGTAGCACGGTTAAAATTTAGTACGATAATGATATAGACGATCAGGCTAGGAATGAATTGAAGGATTATTAAACTCATAAGCAACGGAGATTACTTAGAGTTATTGAACCAGAGTGCGGAATCGGTTCACTTACCGGTGTTCTTGAGCGACTAACAACTCAGAACCCATGAAAAATTGGAATCAGTGAGAAATAATAGCTGATGAAGACTCATAAGATGCCACACAGTCCTTAGATATTCTCGAGATACCAGAGGGTAATACTCGACGGTAGATCAAAGTAGAGGTTGGACTGGGGTATTGGCTTGCAAAATACAAGTGCTTTAACTTTTCCGAGAAATGGGATCAAAGAGAAAATATGGTCGGAACCACGATTGCATAGGATCAATTCACAGATATCAAATGGCATTATATAAACGAAATAGTTATTATTACAAGAAGCTTCTATGGTAGGATCTACATCATGTCCATGGGCATGAACACCAAGTTCAAGGTCGACTGCGACTTCTTCAATGCATAACCTTCCATTCACCTCTCACTTTAGAAGAAGCCGTAGTGTTGAAATTTTATCTAGCAAAATATCATAAGAGTATGACTCGTGAAAACTTTCGAGTTCACACATATTAAGGAAGGCATAGGTTCAACCCGTCAGGGTATCATGGAAACATATACCACAAGCTTCAATAGTAAATACCACCAGCTCGAAAACAGAGTATGGTTGAGAAAGCAGAGGATACAATTTACCAAAGGCTTTATATATATCCGCCGAAAGGCTCACAAGGTTATTTGAATTTGAAGGACACTGTCGAATAATAATCCAACAAGAGGTTCGGTTGTCTACAACGCAGCTGATGTGAGTATCGGTACTCTATCAAAGGAAGAAGGAATGCAAGTGCATCAGATTATAGAAACAACTGACTAACTCAAAGCTCAAATACAAAGGAATTATGAATTCCAAGACAAGGGATCAGAAGCAATGCTCTGATTAGGGATGGATAAGTTGAATAGCCTTTGGGGTACAATCGATGGCAATTTGATTGGTCGAGATCCAGCTCATGTTCAAAATGATGTCTGAGCTGGAAGGATAATTTCCAGGGAATAACTGATGATTGTGTGCATTGACACACATGTTGAATCAACAAGATCAGAAAGTCGGTCACAAAGTATTTTAATGAATATTGCTAGACATATGGAAGTAACCACTATGAAAGCAGGTAGAGAAGATCAAGAGCAAAAGGATACTGAGGATTTTGGAAGAGCCAATGGCATTTCGAAGAATTTTGTGAAACACCCGAACAACTAGGGATGAGCGGATAATCGGTAAGTGCGAGGAATTATCCGTAGGGGTATTCATGAGGAAAAGGAGCTGCAAGGCAGTAGACACAAAGGATTCTCGGAATATCCGAAGTATTTTAGGGTATCTTGTAATAACAAGACCAAATTGGAAATGAAGTTATGGACGACAAGTTTATGTAGCTTCCCATAGGGATTTATCGGTGGTATGGAATTGCAACGGCGAAGGGCACACGGGTCTCGAGGAAACATCGGAGAGTATCTTCAAAATTTTCAGGTGTAGCAGGCGATCATCTGGACTGAAGGGGCTCTTCGGGAGAAGTATTTTTGAGAACCTAAAGTTAGATTTTAGATAAATCATGTAACCCGAGTAGAAAAGAGTTCAGAGTCCCAGAGTAAGGATCAAGAAGTAAAAGATCCTAATACCACCCAAATGGCGACGTGGGCCCGTAAGCCACATAGCCATGTTAGTAAAAGTTTTGTAATGACTAGACTCAACTTTGGCCAAGGAGTGTGGAAGGGGGATTCCTACAGGCAGTCGTCTCTAATACCAACTTGTGACGCCCCCGACTCAATCGTACACTAATCATACATGCAAATGTGTACGATCAAGATCAGGGACTCACGGGAAGATATCACAACACAACTATACAAATAAAATAAGTCATACAAGCATCATATTACAAGCAAGAGGGCTCGAATACAGGAGCTCGATCATAGACGCTTCAGCGGAAGCAACAATATCTGAGTACAGACATAAGTTAAACAAGTTGCCATAAGATGGCTAGCACAAACTGGGATACATATCGAAAGAGGCGTAGGCCTCCTGCCTGGGATCCTCCTAAACTACTCCTGGTCGTCGTCAGCGGCCTGCACGTAGTAGTAGGAACCTCCCGAGTAGTAGCAGCCGTCATCGACAGTGGCGTCTGGCTCCTGGGCTCCATCATCTGGTCACAACAATTGGGTATAGAAAGGGGGAAAAGGGGGAGCAAAGCAACCATGAGTACTCATCCAAAGTACTCGCAAGCAAGGAGCTACACTACATATGCATGCATTGGTATCAAATGGAAAAGGGTAGCATATGTGGACTGAACTGCAGAATGCCGGAATAAGAGGCGGATAGCTAGTCCTATCAAAGACTACGCTTCTGGCCACCTCCATCTTGCAGAAGAAAAAGCGAGTAAATGGTAAGTTAACTAAGTACCATCGCATAGCATAATCCTACCCGGTGATCCTCCCCTCGTCGCCCTGTGAGAGAGCGATCACCGGTTATATTTGGCACTTGGAAGGGTATGTTTTATTAAGTATCCGGTTCTAGTTGTCATAAGGTCAAGGTAATACTCTGGGTCATCCTTTTACCGAGGGACACGGCTATTCGAATAGATCAACTTCCCTGCAGGGGTGCACCACATTTCCCGACACGCTCGATCCCCTTTATCCGGACACACTTTTCTGGGTCATGCCCGGCCTCGGAAGATCAACACGTCGCAGCCCTACCTAGGCACAACAGAAAGGTCAGCACGCCGGTCTAAATCCTATGGCACAGGGGTCTGGGCCCATCACCCATTACACACCTGCACATTGCGTACGCGGCCGGCGAGCAGACCTAGCCTCCCTTATACAAGAGCAGGCGTTCCAGTCCAACCCGGCGCGCGCCGCTCAGTCGCTGACGTCAAGAAGGCTTCAGTTGATACCACGACGTCGAGTGCCCATAACTGTTCCCGCGTAGTTGGTTAGTGCGTATAGGCCAGTGGCCAGACTCAGATCAAATACCCAGATCTTGTTAAGCGTGTTATTTTGAAATAACCGCGGATGCCGACCAGGGCTAGACCCACCTCTCTCCTAGTTGATCTCAACCTACCCTATCGCTCCGCCACAAAGATCCACTCAGAGGGCCGGCGGGACAAACATCCTTTTGGACCCAATCCGTGAATCACTTGCGGGTACTCTACGAGCCGACCCGACTTTAGTCCTCACAGGTATCATATAATATGTATAGTATATACCCGTGATCAACACCCGACGTGATTACGGCCCGATAGTATAGCATGGCAGACTGACAAGAATGTAGGGCCACTGATGGTAAACTAGCATCCTATACTAAGCATTTAGGATTGCAGGTAAGGTATCAATAACTGTAGCAACAATGACAGGCTATGCATCAGGATAGGATTAATGGAAAGCAGTAACATGCTACACTACTCTAATGCAAGCAGTAGAGAGAAGAATAGGCAATATCTGGTGATCAAGGGGGGCTTTCCTGGTTGCTCTGGCAAGAAAGAGGGGTCGTCAACAACGTAGTCGACCGGCACTACTAGGGAAAAGCCTATACACAGAATCTTACCAGCAGCGCGCTTTAAAATAAGGCGCTGCTGCTAACTAGCAGTAGCGCGCGCACACAAACCTCTCTACTGAAATAAATGTATCAATAGCGCGCCCTCTCAAAGATGCGCTACCGCTAGAATTGCCACGACGCCGCCGCTAGGCTAGTTCTAGCAGTAGCGCGCTAATATGAAGAGCGCAACTGCTAGGGACCATAGCAGTAGCGCATTTACACAATAACCGCTATTGCTAAGTTTACTAACAAAAATTATTCCACCTCGCTTCGTGAAGAGAGTTTTTACCACCTTAAATATGTTACTTCTCAAACTTTCACAACCACTTGGTCTTCATTGACAAATCAGATTGTACACAAAAAGATCATTGATGATCAATGTATTTTTGATGTCTATTTTTATATGCTGACACAAAGCAGTAGCACACTCTTTGTGAAAGGCGCTACTGCTAGGTCATTTAGCAGTAGTGCCTTTTGCTGTAGCGCGCTACTGCTAAGACATTCCATCTCCCCCACTCTCCGATCTATCCGATCCACTCACACCCACACTCACTTGATCTCCCCCTCAACCCCCCATGCTGGTCTTCCCCCGTCGCCCCTCCTCCGATCTGCGCCGCCGCCACCTCCTCCTCCTCGCTGGACTCGGTACCGGACTCCTCCTCCGTCCTCCCTCTAGTCGCCACTGGCCGGCCCCTCCTCGCTCCGCCTTCCTCCTCCGTCCTCCCTCCACTTGCCGCCAGCTGGCCCCTCCTCGCTCCGTCTTCCTCCTCCGTCCTACTCTCTTCTCCCTCCTCGAGTCGCCCCTCCTTCTCCCTCCTCCCTCCTCCATCCACAACCCCTCCTCCATGCTACATTTTGATTTAGTAGGCTAGTTGATTTAGAACATTTTGATTTAGTTGATTTAGTATGTAGTTGATTTAGAACATCTTGATTTAGTTGATTTAGTAGGCTAGTTGATTTAGTAGGATAGTTGATTTAGTTGATTTAGAACATTTTGATTTAGTGGATTTAGTAGGCTAGTGGATTTAGTAGGCTAGTTGATTTAGTTGATTTAGTACGCACCATTCTATTGTTACTTTCTGTACATGGATAGGTAGATGCTTTTGTTTTTTGTAATAAGTTATTTTTTGGCAAAATGTAGGTGCCAATTTAGTTAAATTTGCCACTTGTTTTTTTAATCAATTATCTTAGGCAATAGGGGGCAAATGAGATGAAATGTCTTGGTAGGTGGTACCCTTATTTGGTAGATATTTGTGAAAAGTTTTTTCAGCAATAGGTGCCATCGAAATGCTTTGTCCATAAAATTGCTTCTCGCGGAAGAACCAAAAATATCACATGCTACTGTTTTTCTTTCCTGTGAAGTGAATCGATAATCCTTTTCTCATATTGCTTTAGGAAAACGGCGCCACCACCACCACCATTATGTCTACTGTGCAAGTCAAGGTGCTCTAGCAGCCTTGCAACTGGCAAGTTGTTCGGCATCTACTTCCAGCCAAGTTTTCGTCATGCGGCGGTAAGAAATTAGATGAAATGTAACAACTATTTTATTTTTAGTGTTGGTATTACTACATTGTGTCATTTTTCTTTTTTTACACAGATCGTCCCATGCAATGTGAGGTTAAAATTCAACAAGCTGACAGGAGATACTGTGACATTTGAGGCTCCTGGGGGCGTACACTATGGAGGTCGAGAAAGGACGCAATATGTCATAGATTGGAGGAGATGGATGGGCCCGTTTCCTTGCCCACATGTGTCTTACTGGTGGTGGGTTGATCAGCTTCTCCTTCAGAGCAGAAAGACCCAAGCTGGCTGTCATTTATCTCAACCTAGTGGAAGATGACGAAGATGATGAAGATGAAGATGACGAAGATGATGAAGATAATGAGGACGCACTGGATGAAGATGATGAGAACCCACTTCATGAAGCCATCATAGCTCAAAGAATGAGGCTGAGCGAGGAGGAGGTGTGCAACCTATGGGACATAATTCCGCCACGTGATGACTTTGTCGGGGTGCCATTCGTGACCCGCCTGACAAGTACCATGGTCGATCGGCATGAAATGGTATGTTATACGTACTGCCTATAGTAATTTGATGATATATATATATATATGATTTATTGTTATACTTACAAATGCAAATTATTCGATGATATGCTTAGTAATTTGATGATATATATATTCGATGATATACTTATTAGTAGAATTCATGATTAATTAGTACAAATGAGTAGTACTGTTGATAGTGTAGAAATCTAGACTTAATAGAAATATATTTGCAAGAGTATGTGCGAGGCTATTTATTAATTGATATGTTTTTCTTATTCAGAAATTGCCAAAGAACCTATCTGTGAGTTGTGGTATCGAGCCTGATGAACAAGGCTCAGCTGGACTACGCCTTACTGCAAGGGGCTCCGTCACCACCTGTACTTACCGCATGGACACAGACGGTCGCACACACTTAAACTCGGTTGGGTGGAAGAGATTCCTCGTTGGCAAGAATCTTCGTGTTGGACAGACCATCCTAATTACTATCAGGAACACCCACCGCCCAGGCTTGAGGATGATGATCATCGTCGATATCATCTAGAACTACATATGTGTGTGTGTGGCTATATCATCTAGAACTACATATGATGATCATCATCGATATCATGTAGAACTATATATGATGATCGTCGTCGATATTATCTAGAAATACATATGATGATCGTCGTCCATACCACCTTGTACTGCTTCAGGATGCATGTTGAGTATATATGAAATTATTATCTAGTACTCCTTCCGTTCCAAATTACTCATCGTGAACTAAAACCACGACGAGTAATTTGGAACCGAGGGAGTACTACCTAGTACCTATAATGCTTTATGAAATTGACGTCTAGTAGTACCTAGTATCTGGAAATTGTTGTTTATTGAAGCTGAAACGGGGTAGGAAGCTGGGGGGAAATGATGAAAGATATAGCAGTAGCGCGGGGCCAGGAAATCGCTACAGCTAATTAATAGTAGCGCGTTCCAGAAACGCGCTGCTGATATAGTCCATAGTAGTAATGCAGGTGCAGACCACACTACTACTAACTGTTAGTTGTAGCGCCTTATTGGTAGCGCGGCTGCCCGCGCTGCTAATAGCCTCAAAACCCGCGCTACTACTAGGGTTTTCCCTAGTAGTGGGGGCACCAGCAGCGGTGTCAGTCTCGTAGTCTATTGGGGAGAAGAGGGGGAAGAAACAATGAATATAATGCAAATAGATCCATAGCGATGCATGACATGACAAGTAGCGGTGCTAGGGGTGCCCTAACGTGGTATGAAGTGATACCGGTGAAGGGGGGAAACATCCGGGAAAATATCCCCGGTGTTCCCGTTTTCGGATAGATGAATCGGAGGGGGAAAGTTGCGTGTTCGCTATGCTAGGGATGTGTGGCGGACGAACGGGTTGCGTATCCGGATGCGTCTCGTCGTTATGAGCAACTTTCACGTACAAAGTTTTTCCATCCGAGCAACGGTTTATTTTATATTGATTTTAAAAGATTTAAATTAAATTTAGCATTTAGTTAATTAATTTAATTCAACATTATCCAGAACAGTGCATGCTGACGTCAGCATGATGTCAGCATGACATCAGCAGTCAACAGGGGTGTTGACTGGTCAAACTAACGTGTGGGTCCCATTTGTCATTAACAAGACTAACTAGTCCTGATTAATTAGCTTAATTAGTTGTTTAGTCTAATTAATCAAAACTAATTAAGTTAATTAATTGATTAATTAATTATTATTATTATTATTATTTTACTATTTTTAATTTCTTTTTTTATAAAACGTTCTCTGGGGGCTGGGCCCACTGTCAGTGGCCCAGAGGGGCGGGGTCCAGCTGTCTATGGCCCATGTGGCCACTGGTGTGGCCGTGTACACTCGCGCGCCCACGGTGGGGGGTGTCAAGGCCGTGGCCGTGCCTGGGGCACGCACGGGCGCGCGGCCACCTGCGGGACGCCGGGCGCGGCCGACGCGGTGGACGAGCACGGGCCGGGCGCTGCGGCGGGCCAGCTGTTGCTGCCGCAGCAGTAGCGGGGAGGGGCCGCCCGCGCGGTGAAGCGACGGGACGGCGGGCGCGGGGCAGGGGCGGCCTGCAGCCAAGGCCGTGGGCGAAGCAGGGCGTGGATGAGCGCGCACCAGCGCGACGCAGAGTGCGGCGAGGCGTGGCCGAAGCGGCAGCCACCGGGGCGCAAGGCGGCGCGGGGACGCGACGGCGGTGGTCGGCGAGCAGCTGCAGCAGGGTGGAGCGGGGGAAGCGGCAGGGTGGAGCCGGCGGGGAAAGGGGGCCAGCAGCGGGCGCGGCAGCGCGTGAGGCCAGGCGCAGGTGGGGCACGGTCGCCGCGGGCGAACACTCGATCGGGGAGCGGTGAGAAGGCGCAGCGATGGGTGTGCACGGGGCGCACGCGTGCGGTGACCGCGGCAGCGAGCGCGGGCAGGCGGGGTCGCGTGAGGGAGAGGGGAGGAAGTGGAGGCTCTGGCCACGACGAGGACAACGGCGAGTGGCGCCGGTAGTGGCCATGGGCAGCAGCCGCAGCTGTTGCAGCGAGGCAAGGCGAGGAGCAACGCAGTAGAGGGGGCGCGCAGCGGGGGAGGTCCACGGGGGAGTGGTGCAGGAGGGAGCGGAGCGCGCGGGCATGCGCGGCAGGGTGGAGGAGCGAGGCGAGGCGCGCGCGAGCTCGAGTGCAGGTCGGCACCAACGGGCGCGGTGAGCGCACACCGTGCCGGAGCGGGGCGGGCAGAGAGGCAAAGAGGAGAGGGTGGCGGCTCACGGCGGGTGCAGGGACGTGGCAACGGGGGTTGAGGAGGAGTCGGGGACGACGGCGCCGGCGAGGAGGAAGGACGGCGAGGCGGCGTTCCGGGCGGCGTCGTCCTGGCGCGGTTTGAATCAGCGATGGGGTCGGGGTGTCGTGCCCCGATCCAAATCCAAGGGGGGGAGAAGGAGATCGTGGGGGAGTGGGGTACTGGGGGTAGTGGGTGGTGGGCTAGGGTTTGCCCCGGGTAGGGGTTTAGTAGGACGGAATGTGGGCCGGCCTGGTGAGTGGTCGGTTGGGCCATGGCCCAGTTGGGCCAGTGGGGGTGTTTTCTTTTCTTTATAAAACTTCTGTTTTTCTTTAGTTTCATTTTGTTTTAGGTTTCTAAAATGTAAAACTTACACCTAACTTATAGTATAATAAAGTATGCCACTTGCGCAAAAATTTTAGTAGTTAAATAAATTAGTTTAGCATTTTCATAAGTTAGAAAGCATTTAATTAAATGATTTAGCCACTACTTTAAATAGTTTAGGGCATTAAATGATTCTATAGAAAAATGTGGTTCACCACCAATATTAGTTGTGGAATATTTGGCACAAGAAGAACATTTTAGATTTCATGTTTAGCAAATAAGAATTTTTGGCTTTAGATTGGATTTGAATTTGAATTGTGATTTGGATCAAGTGAAGATTAGCAATAGTAACATGATGACATGGCACTATTAACAGGGGATTACTGTAGCATGACACTTGGGGTGTTACACGGGGTGCTGTGGTTGGCTGGCGTGCTGGTTCGGGCCGTTCTGCTGCCTCGGTTGTTGTGTCTGGTCGATCCATACGTATGGAGGATGCTCCTGCCTCTCATCATCGGTCGTTCTGTCGGGGTGGCCGTTCTATAGGATCTTCTGGTTCTGCATGTGGCCACTCCATGCCATTTTCTGGTTCTGGATGCACGGTGGATTTTCCGTCGCGATCCGGTTTGTTTGCTATTTCTTTGTTTCCCCCTTTGTTTGTGATGTACTTTTTCTGTACATCGAGTGTTTTTCTACCTTGATGGCCTAGGGTCTTCTCTCACCGCTCGAGCTTTGGGCACGACCAGCAGAGGAAGACGACCGGCCATCGGCAACGGAAGATGAGGTGGGCAGCCGCTCCAAGCACGATATCATGTTCCAAGCGAGGTGAGTCTCCGTGGCCTCTTGCCGAATACCGATAAGGCCTTTGCAGCGGAATTCCAAGTGAGGTTGATTACTTGATTCGGCCAGCGGATGTCCACGGAGGTGCGCACGACGGCGAGGGCGTTCGCGTCTGGAGGTGATGGTTGCAGGAGGCCCCCGGATAGTGAGATTGGACGCGATGGTGCCAGCAATCGGCGAGGTCCCGACGGCGCGCGGCGTGGCTTGCACCGGAGCTGGCGAGGCCACGGAGACGGTGAGCACGGGACACGCTAACACAGCAAGGCCATGGAGTGGCTCATGAAACATGTCGATCGGTGCAAGTCGGCCGTGGGCGGTGTGCTTCGGCAAAGCTCACGTTGCTACTGCGGCGGGTAATCTCCGTTTGTGCCGTCTGCGCATGATGTACGTGTTCCGGTTCACGCAGTGCAGGGACCATGCTGTCCGTGACCTTCCTTGGCAAGCGGACGCCAAGTTCGGTTTCGGACCAGCGCCTACGTCCCGGTCCACGACGGCGTGCGGCGGCGGCGTCCTTTTTTTTAAAAAAAAAAAGAAAAAGAATGACCCTCGGCCTTTGTATCTAGGCGATAATACGGTCACTTTATTAATTATTCTCATAAAACCTTACAAAGCCATAAAACAGGAAGACTAAAGCCACCGTCTAAGCAACAACTGTCGCTATACCTATCCAATTGATGGAGGGGCACAGATAGTCTGGGCCTAATACCAAACAGACATCGCAGCCAAACCTAAACATCTAAGACCTGAGGACCTAACCAGGACGTCTGCCGGGTATGGGACACCTACCAGTCTGGCGCACTCCTCAACCAGGACGCCTGTCGGATATGAGGCCGCCGTAGCCACCTGCCACCAATCCATCTTCAGAGCTGTACGGTTGCATGTACTGTGCCAGGTCTCTCTGCCATCGACGCCACCACGACGCCCGACAGCGTCGTCCTCCTGCGCGAGTCCATCCTCCCACCGCGAACTCTGAATCTGCACCGCGCCACGCCGACAAGATCCGTCGCCATCAGTGTGTAGGATGAATCACCGCTCCACCAAAGAATCCGTCCTCTGGTCCCTCGATCACGTGTGTACCTCCAAGAATGACGCCTCCAAGGAAGGAACGACACCAGAGCGCCGCTGTCATCCGATCATCCGATCTAGGGTTTTCTCCGAAGGTAGCAGATAGTGGCCTTGAACTTCTCCACGGCGATGCCTTCAAGAAGGGAACGATGCAGATAGGGCCGCCACCGCCGGCCTTAGCAGACGCCGAAGGCAAGTTTTCACCCAGATCAGTTCGAAGGGATCCAACTCTTGTGCACGGGCCGCCGTCACCACCAGCACCACCTGGCAGAACCCTGGAGCACCAGCAGATCAGCGAGCCGCCGGCACCACCGCATCCAGATCGCCGACCACGCCGGGCCGCCGCCATCCCCCGCGCCGTCCGGGTTAGAGACGGAGCCGCTGACCACGCACAGGGACCACCGCCGCCTGCACACGCCGGAGCGCCGCCGAGAGCCCAGCGCTCGCCACCGCTTGCCGAGGGCCGCCGCCACACGCCCCGAGCGGACTCCCACGCACACCAGGGAAAACCACGAGCGTGAGCCCTGCCGTCGCCCCAAGCCCGCGCAGGCGCGCCCCGCCTCCAGCGCGCCGCCAAAAACCGCCACGATCCGCCCGCGCCAGATCTAGCGAGTCGTGGGAGAAGAGATCCCGCCGCCGCCAACGCCGACCGGGCTTTGCCCGGCGACGGCGAGGAGGAGAGGTCGGGGGAGGGACGAGGACGTGGCGGCGGCGCCCTCTTCTGTAGTGTCCAATGTTAGTGCACTGGTCTGTGATGCCGAGGGACGTCTCCTTGTCCCACGCCGGGGAGCATGGGCGTCCTTCCGTTCGGCCGTCACTGCAGAACGCGGTGAGGTCTCATCTTCCCGTTTCGATTCATCCCATACTGAACACCTCCATCCTTACATGTATGGTTGTATCTCAAATTCCTCATGCGTGATGAATGATTTTCTAGGTTCGCGTAGATTACATTTGCTTTTTTAGTTTGGTTGATTCCATGTGTAAATGGACTTGTTGGGAAAATTTGCCGCAGTATTTACTATTGTAGATGTATGTGAGCTTACTTCTGCTCTTCCTAGATGTACAAAGTTCTTTTCTAAGAATTTCGTGAGCAAGTTTGTGGTTTTTAATAGCGCGCGGATGCTCTCTTAATCCCTAGGGAATTAGTACTTCTCATGTTGAAGCCTAGAACTGGCAGTAATACGAACATATGAAATATTTTCGTTCCAATTGGCAATAGTAGGAAAACATTCATTTTGATTCACTTGAATAATAAATAATATTATAACTATTTTTTCATGAAATAATATTAATTATAACAAAATGTTGCAACGACCGAAAATGCAGCTTTCGAGAGGTTGTGGAATAGCATAATTTTCCCATTTAGATTTTCTCTAGGGCCTTAGTGAAATTCCATTTTTCAAAACTGAATTGTAATTAAGAATGTCAAATGTATGGTTATATTTAGTTTTTCTTGATTCTACAAAAATAAGACAAGGGGAACGTATTAAAATGTATCTTAAAATCTCACCAAATAATGGGTTTGATCATACATTTATACACAAGGATAATAAAATGGTGCCTACTTATGATTTTTTTTGGTCAAAGCTTTCTGGTAATTATTTGTGGTTTCTTAGGAGTTTTTATGCTATTCAAAATTGGTTAATGGATGCATGGCGCATGCATGTATTATTGGGGGACCTGTGAGCGTACGTTTTGTGGGTGGGTGTTGCGATTTGGTCTGTGATTTCGTTAGGCTGCCAATTTTAGAATTAGTCACGTGTTGTTGGACGGTGGACTCTGAGTGGTAGTCATGTGCATGCATACAATGTTGGAGGAGATTTTCGTCTATGATGTGACCACGTGCATTTCCGTTGGTTCTGAACGCCACTTAATTCGATGTTAATTGGCTAACATGTTGTGTTTGCGTGTGTGGTTAGTGGTTACTGTAGTGCAGTTACTGTCGCTGTGGTATGGTCCCGAATCACGATCCCACGTATCATCGGCGGAAGTACGTCCCAGGTACGTGCCGCTCAAATCACAATGAAAAACCTGCTATCATGCACTTGAAGTCACCGAGTGGCTTCATCACGTTTCCAACAACAATTAACTACAGCATATAACATATATACAACAGAAGAAACTAATGGTCACCAAAACTATCATGTACTTCAAGTTCCGAATTTTTTTGTGAACAAGGGAGAGGCGCACATGGCGCCAAATTCTTTTCAAGTCAAAATGGAAAGTCTGCTTCAATGCAAGAGAAAACATGAACCAATCAATGACAATTCAACATGGCCCGTTCTAATAACCATCCAGTAAAATGAGTTTACAAGGCAGACTAGAATCCTAGCAAAAATATGCGATAATTTCTTCAACATGATACCACTATGAATGTACTCTCAACGTCCATACACTGAAGATCCAATCATCACGTGCACCGGCGCCAAGTCACCTGAAGATTGCATGCAACAATTTGTAAATGCCCTCTATCATTTCATCACAAGCACTGAAGCACCAAGCATGCAGGGGGCTCCACCGAAATGATCTAAGTTAGAAGTGAATGTTTCGTGTTTGTTTGATCTTACTAGAAAAGTACCATCGTGTATACTCCCTGTTTTCTAAGATGGAATACGTACGGTGATAATAATTGTGTCATTTTTCATATTAACTTTTTATGATTGCAATCTCATCTATATATCTCTCGTCAGATGTGTGTTAGAACTTTGTAATAGAGTAGACGCTAAGAGGTGAAATCCATGCAAATGAATACTTCACCAACCTTCTTTAAATGTGTAAAAAAAATGACTTGCCTCTCCTCCTACATATACAACCACTTCCATCTTCACCCGAGCAGGTCATGTATGCATCTATCACAACCACGTACTAGCTCGCTCATCCACACTTTAGCATATACCGGTTTATTGTGATATAACGCAAGCACATGACACAATATGGTATTCAAAACAGAAAAGATTGATTTCAAGATGTAGGAATAGGAGTCGTCGGGAGAGAAGCAACCTATTTTTAGACGTATCAGATGTTCATTTGTCAGGACAGACTATTGTCAAGGATTACTGCATTGTCTAGGCCATCCATAACAGCGTCGTCTGAAACATGTGATTATCCATGAGCCTGGTTGACAATGCCGACGAGGGGAGACACTCAGTGCATTGCTTGCCTCTGAGGTGCATCAATTGTTGCATTTTATATCTTATGTTAGCAACCATCTGTCTAAATGAAATTTTCATGGAGCTCAAGGCCAGTAGATTGCCCTGCCCATGTGTGATGACTGATGATAATGCACCTCGTGGAATGGTAATATACCGTAGGTGTCAATTAAAAAGGTTGATGAATCACATATTTGCCATGAACACAACATAGAGTCACGCAGCGGCAAGACATGACTAACTTTTAAACACTTTACATCTCCTATGCGTGAGGAATTGAGGATGGTTGCTATTATCAAAAGTAAACTAAGGATGGTTGGATTTTTCATGAGTTATCTCAAGTTTTCAATCAAATGAATCAATAGTATAATGAAATTTTACTTTCTTCAGAAAAGGAGGGCGATAACGCGAGACCAAATATAATGATGATGGATTTCCGTGAGTGCCTCATGGAATGTGGTTTGGTGGATTTGGGCTACATTGGCGCTGCTTTTACTTGGAGAAAGGTGAAATCAGAGAACGCCTTGATCAGGCAGTTTGAAATGTGGGTGGGCACATAAATTTCCTTAGGCGGCGGTTTTTAACGACGAACACGTTCATTCTGATTGCCGTATGTTGGTTCTGGACATGGATCATTTGGATGGTAATATTTTCAGATGTCCAAAAGGACGTGCGAAACAATTTTAAGCCAGGTGGCTCAATGAAGAGACCATTACTGAAATTGTTAAGGCATCTTGGGAAAAGCCAATATGGCAGCTATTGGTTTGCAGATTGAACATGAGGGTGCATGCCGACCTACATTCTTGGGATCACAAAACTCTTAAGGGACCAAAGAGGAGAATTATTAACACATTAAAAAAAGAGTTAGAGAAACTAAGGTGTGGCCGGTTGTTCGTCGATTCCCGTTCTCGGCAGAAGGAAATTATTATGCTCATTAACAATCTTCTGGATCAAAAGGAAATTTCTGGGCTAGAAAGAGGTCGAGTAAACGCGGACCGCAATACTTCTTTCTTCTGTAACGCAATCATGGCCAGGAAAGAAAGAAATAATATAAATAAACTTGATGATTCTAGGATTTGGTGGCAATATAAGGAATTGAAGGATCATATCACTGATTACTTTTCTAAGCTCTTCACATCGAAAGTTCAACATCCAAACTAAGAAGTTTTATCCCGTGTTCAGAGGAGAGTGTTTACTGAAATGAATAATGTTCTTCTTTCCCCTTATACTGCTGAAGATTTTCGTAAGGATTTGTTCCATATTGGGGACTTAAACGCCCCAAGACCAGACGGTCTCCATGCCATCTTCTATAAAAGATTTTGGCCCACATGTTAGCCGATGATTTAATCGAGGAGGTTTTGTAAGCAATCAATACCTGCACTATCCCATGTGGTTGGAATGATACTGCCATCGTGATGATTCCCAGGGTTAATTCACCTGAAAAGGTAACCCAATTTAGGCCGATCAGCTTATGCAATGTGGTATATAAAATAATTGCACAAATGGTGGCCTCTCGTTTGATGGTTTCCCTACCCCATGTTATTAGCCCGACCCGGAGTACATTCGTGCATGGTAGCACTAAAAAAAAACACTTCCGTGATGATATGTGTTTGTCACAGTAGGTCGCGTTTTTTATCATGCATGTACATCCATGACAAATTTATGACAGAATCAAGATAGTCATACCTGTGCTGTCGTAGAAGTGTTCCATGACATTACCAAAATTATCATCACGGAAGTGTTCACTTCCATGACGATAAATCACGCGTCATAGAAGTGCTTTCGTCAAGGGTGACCGACACGTGGCATCGACCGTAATGGAACGTCGTTAAGCTATCAGGTCGGGTTTTGGATCCGATAACCCGTTAACAGCCCCGACCAATGGGGATTTTCCACGTATAAAATCATCATTGGCAGGAGGAAACACGTGTCGGCTCACCATTGGGACAGATGTCATCCGCTCATTGGACCGAAGGCGCCTATGATACGGCGACACATGGCAGGGCCCAACAAAGGCCCATTCCTGTGAAAAGGTCGGCCCGTTTGACTTGGTCAAAAGGTGGCGGGCCGGCCCACGGAAAGCCTGTTAATGGCCTGTTCGCATATAGCCCATTTACAGCCCGCTAACCCAGGGCCCGTTACGCCCTTTCCAAATTAGGCCCAGTAGCGTCATCTGGGCCGTCCAATATGATTCAACCCGTTTTAACTTCCAGCCCATGTGTGGCCCATGACTTCTTTCGGCCCATATGAGGACCTTTGTAACTCTTGGCCCATTAACGGCCCGTGGTGAAACTAGCATGTAATGAACAGTGTATCACTTTATACCCATTAACGGACCGTAATTCCATTGGGCCGTTTCCAGCCCAAGTTATCTTTCGGCCTTCTCAGGGCCCATTGATTCTTGGGCTCATTTGCAGCATTCGGTTACATACGGCCCGTTACTGTCATTTTCTGCTTGTGGGCCAAATTCAGCCCGTCGTTACAGTCGGCCCGTTTGCAGACCGTTAATACGTTGGGCTGTTTTCATGTAAAAAAACATGTTGGGTTGTTTTCATAGAGTTATCAAATACGGCCTATTAACGGCCCGTTATGGTCCACGAATAGTATGGCCCATGATTGGCGAAATGATGATACGCCCCGTAGAAGGCCCATGGATCCTATGGCCCGTATGAGGCCCATGGATAGCACGGCCCGTAGAAGGCCCATGGATCGTACGGCCCGTAGAAGGCCCATGGACCCTACGGCCCGTAGAAGGCCCATGGACCCTAAGGCCCGTATAGAAGGCCGATGGATCCTACGGCCGGACGAAGGCCCATGGATCATACGACCCGTAGAAGGCCCATGATTATTTTGGCCTAGTTACCAAAAATAGGCTATTATGGCCACTAGAAAAAAACAGAAAAAGAACTGCAGTGACTACAAGCAAACAACTAAACAAGACAATAAGGAAATAAATAAGCAAGCAATTAACGCTAGCCTATTACCGCTATTACACATATTACTTCCACTGGGCATCAAAGTTCGCCACCAGTGCAAATATAGGGAACAAAGCAGCACATTACATACACTGGCCGTCAAAATTGGCCACCAGTGCAAATAAACGCGGCAGCAAAACAAGAGCATAACTGAAATAACTTCGGAAGAGCTCAAGAAACGTTATCCTGGGTATCCACCATGCTGGCAATAAGCTTAGCAAGCTGATTAGCTTTGTCTTGTTTGGCAGTAAAATCCTCCAACGCTTGTTGTTGCACCAGAAAGTATGCATCTAAATGCTCCAGGGACTTCCACAGTCCTTCCGCTTCTTGTCGCAGCACAGCTGATCGATGTCTTTCAGCTTGTAGTTGAGACTCAAGAAACCGAACTGATTCAGATAGTGAGTTTGAATGGCTTGTGCAAGCGGTAGTGGCCAGTAACTCGAACACTAAACCAAGACAGGACTTTGCGGTTGTCTCGCTGTCTTCAAGATAGTCTTCCTTAACTGTTTTATCAGCTTTGTTGGAGACCAACAAGGATGTGTCACTATCCTGAACCTTATCTGCATTACTTCCTTTACCATTGCTTAATAAGGCACTCTTCCCCAATATTCTGTCAGCATTCTAAAAGAAGAAACAAGCAGACACATAACAAGTTTAGCATGTACTAGTATATGAAACTCATTTTGGTGAACCAGTTCATTAGTAAGGTGGACAGGATTAAACCACCAAGTCTTCTATTGCCAAGTACTAGTACATATTAAAAGCATCAAACAAACATATATCTATGTCCTATGGTCACTGCATTGTCTTGCCAAATCAAAATAGAGACACGGTTCAAATCATATCAGTTCAAGACAAAGCAGCAGTGAAAGAATACAAAGCGTGGGAAACTACACGGCACAACAAGATTTCAGATGGGTACCACAGGTCTACATGTACAACAACACTATTGGCCCTGTTGTGATGCTAGTAATGTGCATAATACGAAAGTCAACTGTATACACAATTGAAATTGAAATCAACAGAGCTATTGATAAGAGCAAACCTGTTAAAGAAACATGCGTGAACATACCTGCTGTGCCATTGGAGTTTTGATTGGATCCTTCAATTTAAAAATAAGTTTGTATGAGTAAATACAGTGATACAAGAGTAAAGCAATCATAGTTAAAAAAGGCGCGCCTAAGCGAGCGCTTAAGCGCGCCTAGGCTCTAGGCGTTCGCAAAACGCATTGTGCATAACTACGCATAATCTGTGCATAACTGCGCATAAGCATGCGCTTTGGTCAGTAAAGCGCAAGGCGGTGGCAAAACGCACAATTAACGCCTAGCGCTTTTTTGAACTATGGTAGCAATGGAATCTTAAATTAGAACAGTTGTTCTTCAGGTTTAGGCACTTGTTCTACATGAACAGAGTACAGTAAGACGCAAGAATATAATACTTAAAAATAGAAAATGAGCTCATAGACCTTACCACATTCTTGGTTCGGGACCAGTACAGAACAAGGCGTTCCCAGTCATCGTCCAGTAAATGTGTCTCAGGAGAACATAAGGGAATTTGATGAGTTTGTTTGCCGGTGAAGTACGTTTTCTTCAGGTAATTCCGATACTGCCACCAAGCATTCTTGAAGATAGCAGAGGTATTAGCAGAGGTTACCTCATCCTGAGTTTCCAAATCGGTCCTTCTCTATAGAGAAAAATGGGAAAATTTGATGTATTATAACCATCATGGAGGTAGGATGTATGGGACGAAGCAAAGTAATTACCATGAATAACATTACTTACACATAACTCCTGGACAAACACCTGCAACTGGCATTTTCCTTCATCTTCAGTATAATATTTCCAAGATGGGAAGATACGCACATACGATTTAACAACATCAAATGCGATAGATCCTAAACTACGACTAGCTGGTTGTGCTTCCTCCACAGGAATAGGCGTACTAACTGGTGGAGTTGGGGTTCGCCGTGATAGTACTGGCCCTTTGGGCACTGGAACTGCCTTACTAACTGCTCTTGTTTGGGATCTCTGTGGTGGAGATGATGCTGTGTCAACAGGAACTGGGTTACTATCGGCTGGGGTTGGGGTTAGATTGGGTGAAGCTGGTTCTCTGTCAATCGCAGTAGGGGTACAATCTGCGAGAGTTTGGGTTATGTGTGGTAGGGCTGGTTCTTGTGCATGTACAACCGGGGTGCTATCTCCACCAAGAGGTAGCACTGTTTTATTTGAAGACCGTGTTTTTAGTCCGCTAGATACTGACATCACCCGCTCCAATTCAAATGGCTGATAAATAGGAAACATAGTTGAATGTACAAACATTGTATGAGAGACAGATGCAATAGATAGTGTGGAAAAAAGAGGGCACGAAATAGTTGACATGTATATTGTTTAACTAAAACGGATAGCATGACATAATTTCACATATATGATGTCTATCTAAACTGGATAGCATGGCATAACATAATTCAAAGATATGATGAATAACTAAATAGGATCGCATGAAATAATTCATCTACATGTTATCTAAGTAATCAGGATCGCATCATTTAATTCACATATGTGATTTATATGCTAAACAGAGGGCATTCGATATGATGTCTGAACTAAGAACATGGTGTTGAATATTGTGTATATGATGTCTAAACTATGCAATGCAAGACACCGTATGCATGATATGAGCAGTATAACCGTGCCAAGTTAGAGCATACACCTCAGTGGGGGAATAGGACTGGTCATCTGTCTCGGAATCCATCTCTGAGGAACTATCGGGACCCAACAAGAGATCTGCTTCGATAGGTAGCACTGTCTGCTCTGAAGGCCTTGTTTTCACTCCAGATTTTTCCATCTCCCACCGAAATGGCTGATTCACAGGAAGAGTAGTTTAATGTACAAACATTGTCAACAAATGGAAATGTAATGAAGAAAAGGATGGGCAAGATATCATTCAAATATATGATGCCTGGTTAAACAGGATGGCATTGCACATTTCACATATATTATGGCTGGCTAAAAGACATGAGCCTGCATAATTCCCATATATGATATAGAAACTAAACAGGTGGCATTATAGAACATGTCTAAACTAAGCAGATGACATATATGATGTCAAAAGTAGGCATTGCAAGGTAACATATGCATGATATGACTAACATCATCATGCCAAGGTAGAGCAAACACCTTGGGGGGTAAATTGGAGTGGTCAACGGCGTCTGAATCCGCCTCAGAACAGATATCTTCCTCTGGATTACAATCTGGAGAGGGGTGGGGATGGTTTGCCATTGAACCCACCATGGAGCGATGTCTGCATGACATTGTATTGCGCGCAAAACTCTTCTCTTTTTCTCTACACGTTCAGCATGACTGTGTACAATATCTGACATGCATACGAAAAAAATATGGTGAGATTATGTAAGGAGAGCATGCAGAAATTTAGAGTGATGGTAATAACCAGTGGATCGACGTTTTTCCGTTGAACCAAAATAGCCCTAATGGATTGACTTCAATGTATAGTAATAAGTGATGCAACAAGTGTATAACCTCTTTGCTATAGCCGTGTCGACCTGAGCATCATTGGGTTGGTCGCTGAAGCAGTTGAGGCAGAGGTGGCTGTCGGAGGTGTGGAGGAAGATCTGAGGAATCTGTAGACGGCGTCCAGGGCACTACTCTGTTGTGATGGATCGTTCTATCGTTGGAGCAGCTCCGGTGAGCCGTAAGACGTCAAGGCTGAAGCAGCACAAGACAGACATCGTCAATCTCAAGTGGGATTCTAATAGCATCTCCAATAGATGATGTAAAATGGATGTAAAATTAACATCACCAAAAACAACCTGACTACAACAGATGAGGTAAAAACTATTGACTCTGGACTTAACTGTCGAAACTGAAATTTACTGTGGAATCTGAATGCTACTGTCGAAACTAAACGCAATGGTAGCAGAGAGGCACTTGACATGTAGTTTAGGGAGGGCCTGCAGTTCATCTTTCATAACCCACAAGTATAGGGGATCGCAACAGCTTTCGAGGGTAGAGTATTCAACCCAAATTTATTGATTTGACACAAGGGGAGCCAAAGAATATTCTCAAGTATTAGCAGCTGAGTTGTCAATTCAACCACACCTGGAAACTTAGTATCTGCAGAAAAGTGTTTAGTAGCAAAGTAATATGATAGTGGTGGTAGCGGCAACAAAAGTAAAGACAACAAAAGTAATGTTTTTGGTATTTTGTAGTGATTGTAACAGTAGCAGCGGGAAAGTAAATAAGCGAGAACCAGTATATGGAAAACTCGTAGGCACCGGATCAGTGATGGATAATTATGTCGGATGCGATTCATCATGTAACAGTCATAACATAGGGTGACACAGAACTAGCTCCAATTCATGAATGTAATGTAGGCATGTATTCCGTATATAGTCATACGTGCTTAGGGAAAAGAACTTGCATGACATCTTTTGTCCTACCCTCCCGTGGCAGCGGGGTCCTATTGGAAACTAAGGGATATTAAGGCCTCCTTTTAATAGAGAACCGAAACAAAGCATTAGCACATAGTGAATACATGAACTCCTCAAACTATGGTCATCACTGGGAGTGGTCCCGATTATTGTCACTTCGGGTTTGCCGGATCATAACACATAGTAGGTGACTATAGACATGCAAGATAGGATCAAGAAGTCACATATATTCATGGAAACATAATAGGTTTAGATCTGAAATCATGGCACTCGGGCCCTAGTGACAAGCATTAAGCATAGCAAAGTCATAGCAACATCAATCTCAGAACATAGTGGATACTAGGGATCAAACCCTAACAAAACTAACTCGATTACATGATAAATCTCATCCAACCCATCACCGTCTAGCAAGCCTACGATGGAATTACTCACGCACGGCGGTGAGCATCATGAAATTGGTGATGAAGGATGGTTGATGATGACGACGGCGATGAATCCCCCTCTCCAGAGCCCCGAACGGACTCCAGATCAGCCCTCCCGAGGGGTTTTACGGCTTGGCGGCGGCTCCGTATCGTAAAACGCGATGATTTCTTCTCTTTGATTTTTTTCTCTCCGAAAGCAAATATATAGAGTTGGAGTTGGCGTCGGAGGGCATCCAGGGGGCCCACGAGGTTGGGGGGCGCGCCCTAGGGGGGGGGCACACCCTCGTGAGAAGGGTGTGGGCCCCCTGGTCTTCTTCTTTGGCGAGGATTTTTTATTATTTTTTCTAAGATATTCCGTGGAGTTTCGGGTCATTCCGAGAATATTTGTTTTCTACACATAAAACAACATCATGGCAATTCTGCTGAAAACAACGACAGTCCGGGTTAGTTCCATTCAAATCATACAAGTTAGAGTCCAAAACAAGGGTAAAAGTGTTTGGAAAAATAGATACGACGGAGACGTATCAACTCCCCCAAGCTTAAACCCTTGCTTGTCCTCAAGCAATTCAGTTGACAAACTGAAAGAAAGAAAGAAAAACTTTTACAAACTCTGTTTGCTCTTGTTGTTGTAACTATGTCAAGCCAGCATTCAAGTTTTCAGCATAGATCATAACTAACCATATTTGCAATAATTCCCAGGTCTCATAATTACTCATATCAATAGCATAATCAACTAGCAAGTCATAATAATAAATCTCGGATGACAACACTTTCTCAAAACAATCATAATATGACATAACAAGATGGTATCTCGCTAGCCATTTCTAAGACCGCAAAATATAAATGGAGAGCACCTTTAAAGATCAAGGACTGAATAGACATTGTAATTCATGGTAAAAGAGATCCAATCATAGTCATACCCAATATAAATTAGCAGTGATGAATGCAAATGACAGCTGTGCTCTCCAGCTAGTGCTTTTTAATAAGAGGGTGATGACTCGACATAAAAGTAAATGGATAGGCCCTTCGCAGAGGGAAGTAGGGATTTGTAGAGGTGCCAGAGCTCAGTTTTGAAATAGAGATAAATTGTATTTTGAGCGATATACTTTCATTGTCAACGTAACAACTAAGAGATGGCGATATCTTCCATGCTAAACACATTATAGGTGGTTCCCAAACACAATGGTAGTTATACTCCCCCTCCACCAAAAAGCATCAATCCATGGCTTGCTCGAAACAACGAGTGCCTCCAACATACATCAGGTCCTAGGGGGAGTTTTGTTTGCAATTAATTTTGATTTAGTTTGCATAAAGCATGGGACTGGGCATCCCGGTGACCAGCCATTTATCTCATGAGTGAGGAGCGGAGTCCACTCCTCTTGAGAATAACCCGCCTAACACGGAAGATAAGGACAGCCTTGGTTGATACATGAGCTATTCGAGCATACAAAACATAATGTTTATTTGAAGGTTTGGAGTTTGGCACATACAAATTTACATGGAACGGCAGGTAGATACCGCATATAGGAAGGTATGGTGGACTCATCTGGAATAACTTTGGGGTTTAAGGGATTGGATGCACAAGCAGTATTCCCGCTTAGTACAAGTGAAGGCTAGCAGAAGACTAGGAAGCGACCAACTAGAGAGCGACAACAGCCATGTACATGCATTAAAATTAATAAACATTGGATGCAAGCATGAGTAGGATATAATCCACCATGAACATACATATCGTGAAGGCTATGTTGATTTTGTTTCAACTACATGCGTGAACATGTGCCAAGTCAAGTCACTTAAATCATTCAAAGGAGGATACCACCCCATCATACCACATCATAACCATCTCAATAGCATGTTGGCACACAAGGTAAATCATTATAACTCATAGCTAATCAAGCATGGCACAAGCAACTATAATCTCTAATTATCATTGCAAACATGTTTATTCATAATAAGATGAATCAAGAACGAGGGGCTCATCATATTTACAAAAACAAAAGAGGTCGAGTTCATACCAGCTTTTCTCATCTCAGTTAGCCTATCATATATCATCATAATTGCCTTTCACTTGCACGACTGAATGGTGTGAATAATAATAAGAGTGTACGTGCATTGGACTAAGCTGGAATCTGCGAGCATTCAATAAACAGGAGAAGACAAAGAAATATGGGCTCTTGGTTAAATCAACAATAATGCATATAAGAGCCACTTCAACAATTTAATTATGGTCTTCTCCTACTCACCCCCAAAGAAAAGAAATAAAACTATTTACACGGGAAAGCTCCCAACAAGCAAAAAGAAGAACGGGAAATATTTTTGGGTTTTCTTTTTAACTATTACTACTACAGCAGAAAAATAAACTACTACTATTTTTTTCTTAAGGTTTAACAAACACACAAGAAGAAAGCAGGAAAAAGAAAATAAACTAGCATGGATATTACAGTGAAAACGTATGAGCACCGACATTTAGCAATGAGTGTGTGTGAACATAAATATAATGTCGGTGAGAAATACGTACTCCCCCAAGCTTAGGCTTTTGGCCTAAGTTGGTCTATGGCCACGGCTGGCCTGGCGGATATCCATAATAATAGTTGTTGGGGTCATACTGTGATGAGGAAGAATAGTTGGGATCATACTGATATGCAGCGGTTATCGCCTGCTGAGCTGCAGCGTGGAGTCGAGCTGCCTCCGCTCTCCACTCGTACTCTTCTGCCTCCTCTCTGGTAATAACATATCTTCTTTTTGTCTGTGAATCAAAGAAGGCAGGAGCAGGGAGAGTAATACGGAAAACACGTCATTTATCAAAAATTAAACAATATAAGAGAGGTGATTCAGGCCTCTCGACAAACTGGTGCGAAGCCATAGAGTCATAATCTAAATATGCAGGAGGCAACTCCGTATCACCCTCATGAATGTCTATCTCAAGAAAATGAGCTAAGCGGGTTGCATAAATTCCTCCAAAGAAATCTCCATTATGTCTATTATGATGCAACCTACGAGCTACAATGGATCCCATATGATAAGATTGGTCTCCTAACACAGCACTCCTAAGAATGCTAAGATCAGAGACACACATGTGACATGCTTCATCCTTAGCATTTATGCATCTACCGATGGAAAGAGCAAAATAATGTATAGCAGGAAAGTGAATGCTCCCTATGGTAGCCTGCATTATATCTCTAGATTCCCCCACGGTTATACTAGCAAGAAAGTTTCTAAATTCAGATTTAGGGGGATCCCTAACACTACCCCATGATGGAAGTTTGCAAGCAGAAGTGAAATCCTCTAAGTCCATGGTATAAGATTTGTCATAGAGATCAAACATGACTGAAGGAGAATTACGTGAAGATGAATACTCAAACCTCCTCACAAATGAACTTGTGAGATCATGATACTGGGGGCATTTGTTAGCCTCAAAATCCTCAAGACCAGCATTGCGCAAATATGCTTTGAATTCTTCTTTAATTCCTGCACGGTCCATAAAAATTTTCGACGGCCATTCGCAAGGCCGTACTGGAGCGTCTCTTGGTGGATCCTCGTCAGCATCGCGCATAGCAATCCTGGGTCCTTGCTTCTTAGAGGAACCACCTTGGAACATCTTCCTAAGCATATTGTTTTTCTCTGAAAAATTCTGAAATTTTTAGTAACTTCAAACAAAAGTGAACCAACTTCAATAAAACTGATGGCAACTACTCCTACAAGTGCCTAGAGCCTATATCAAGCATTAGAACTACTTAGAACCATATAAATTTGACATGCAAGCTCAAGAACATGGTCACCTATGCAGCACAAATTTGCAAAGAATAAAGCACTAGAACAAAAACTAATTGGACCAATGGAGGAGTCACATACCAAGGAACAATCTCCCCAAGCAGCTTTGCGAGAGGTGCTTTGAGCAAGGAGATCGAAAATCACAGCAAAAGTGGCTGGAACTCGTGCTTGAGTTGGTTTTCGGGTTTGTGTGAGACAGAGGAAGAAGATGGGTGCTGGGATAAGTGGAGGAGGGCCACCGTGGGCCCACGAGGCAGGGCGCGCGCCCTAGAGGGGGGGGCGCCCACCACCCTCGTGGCCAGGTGGCAGCTCCTCCCGCGGTAATTTTTGCATAGTAAATCCTCAAATATTCCCAAAAAAATCATATTAAATTGGCATGGCATTCTGAGGACTTTTATTTTTGGGATATTTTTATATTACACGGATAAGTCAGGAAACAGACAGAAAAATACTATTTTTACTTTATTTCTACTAATTAACAGAAAGTATAGAGAGGGTACAGAAGTTTGTGCTTCTAGTTTCATCCATCTCATGCTCATCAAAAAGAATCCACTAACAAGGTTGATCAAGTCTTGTTAACAAACTCATTTCGATAATCATGAAACCGGAGAAATTTCGAATAACACCAAGTTACCTCAACGGGGAAATGCACATCCCCAATAATAAGAATATCATATTTCTTCTTGATAGTAGGAAGAGGAAATTCAAAACCTCCAAATATAATCGATGGAATTTTTCCAATAGAGTTGATACTATGAACTTGAGGTTGTTTCCCCGGAAAGTGTACCGTATGCTCATTAGCATTAACATGAAAAGTGACATTGCCTTTGTTGCAATCAATAACAGCCCCTGCAGTATTAAGAAAGGTCTTCCAAGAATAATAGACATACTATCATCCTCGGGAATATCAAGAATAACAAAGTCCGTTAAAATAGTAACGTTTGCAACCACAACAAGCACATCCTCACAAATACCGACAGGTATAGCAGTTGATTTATCAGCCATTTGCAAAGATATTTCGGTAGGTGTCAGCTTATTCAAGCCAAGTCTACGATATAAAGAGAGAGGCATAACACTAACACCGGCTCCAAGATCACATAAAGCAGTTTTAATATAATTTCTGTTAATGGAGCAAGGTATAGTAGGTACTCTAGGGTCTCCAAGTTTCTTTGGTATTCCACCCTTAAAAGTATAATTAGCAAGCATGGTGGAAATTTCAGCTTCCGGTATCTTTATTTTATTAGTAATGATATCCTTCATATATTTAGCATAAGGATTTGTTTTGAGCACATCAGTTAATCTCATATGCAAAAAGATAGGCCTAATCATTTCAGCAAATCACTCAAAATCCTCATCATCCTTTTTCTTGGATGGTTTCGGAGGAAAAGTCATGGGTTTGTGAACCCAAGGTTCCCTTTCTTTACCATGTTTCCTAGCAACAAAGTCTCTTTTATCATAACTTTGATTCTTTGATTGTGGGTTATCAAGATCAACAGCAGGTTCGACTTCTACATCATTGTCGTTACTAGGTTGAGCATCATCATGAACATCATCATTAATATTTTCATTAGGTTTATGTTCATTACCAGATTGTGTTTCAGCATCAGACATAGAAATATCATTTGGATTATCAGGTGGTTCAGCAATAGGTTCACTAGAAGTTTGCACAGTTCTATCATTTTTCTTCTTCTTCTTTTTAGAAGAACTAGGAACATCAATATTATTTCTTTGAGAATCTTGCTCGATTCTCTTAGGGTGGCCTTCAGGATACAAAGGTTCCTGAGTCATTCTACCAGTTCTAGTAGCCACTCTAACAACATAATCATTTTTCTTACTATTCATTTCATCAAGCACTTTTTTTTGAGCCTTAAGTACTTGTTCTACTTGAGTGGTAACCATAGAAGCATGTTTGCTAACAAGTTTGAGTTCACCTTTAATATTAGCCATATAATCACCCAAGCGTCTAATCATATAAGCATTTTCTTTTAATTGTCTACCAAAATAAGCATTGAAGTCGTCTTGCTTAAACATAAAGTTATCGAACTCATCCAAACACTGACTAGCAATTTTAGTAGGAGGAACTTCAGCTTTATCATATCTATAGAGAGAATTTACCTTTACTACCTGTGTCGGGATATCGGGATCAAGAGGTTCTTCAATAAATAAAGAATTAAGATCATATGTTTCTTCAATAGGCGGTATATTAAGACCATGTATTTCTTCAATAGGAGGTAAATTCTGAACATCTTCAGCTTTAATACCTTTTTCTTTCATAGATTTCTTTGCCTCTTGCATATCTTCGGGACTGAGAAATAGAACACCTCTCTTCTGCGGAGTTGGTTTAGGAATATGTTCAGTAATTGGAGTAGGAGTTGGCTCAGGAGCTGGCTCAGGAGGTGTCCAATTATTTTCATTTGTCAACATATTATTCAATAGGATTTCAGCTTCATCCGGTGTTCTTTCCCTGAAAAGAGAACCAGAACAACTATCCAGGTAATCCTTGGAAGCATCGGTTAGTCCATTATAAAAGATATCAAGTATTTCAGGTTTCTTAAGAGGATGATGAGGCAAAGCATTAAGTAACTTGAGAAGCCTTCCCCAAGCTTGTGGGAGACTCTCTTCTTTAATTTGCACGAAGTTGTATATTTCCCTCAAAGCAGCTTGTTTCTTATGAGCAGGGAAATATTTAGCAGAGAAGTAATAAATCATATCATGGGGACTACGCACACAACCATGATCAAGAGAATTAAACCATATCTTAGAATCACCCTTTAATGAGAATGGAAATATTTTGAGTATATAGAAGTAACGCGATCTCACATCATTAGTGAATAGGGCAGCTATATCATTTAACTTAGTAAGATGTGCCACAACAGTTTCAGATTCATAGCCATAAAACGGATCAGATTCAACCAAAGTAATTATATCAGGATCAACAGAGAATTCATAATCCTTATCAGGAACACATATAGGTGAAGTAGAAAAAGCAGGGCCGGGTTTCATTTTATCTCTAAGTGATTCTTTGTTCCATTTAACTAATAACCTCTTAAGCTCATATCTATCTTTGCAAGCTAAAATAGCGGCAGAAGATTCCATATCAAAAAGATAACCCTCAGGAATAACAGGCATATTTTCATCATCACTACCATCATCGTATTCAGATTCAATAATTTCTTTTTCTCTAGCCGTAGCAATTTGTTCATCAAGAAATTCACCAAGGGGCACAGTAGTATCAGGCATAGAAGCAGTTTCATCATAAGTATCATGCATAGGAGAAGTGGCATCATCAATAACATGCGACATATTAGAACGAATAGCAGAAGCAGGTGTAGGTGTCGCTAACTTATTCATAACAGAAGGTGAATCAAGTGCAGAGCTAGATGGCAGTTCTTTACCTCCCCTCGTAGTTGAGGGATAGATCTTGGTTTTTGGATCTCTCAAGTTCTTCATAGTGTCTAGCAGATATAAATCCCAAGTGACTCAAAGAATAGAGCTATGCTCCCCGGCAACGGCGCCAGAAATTAGTCTTGATAACCCACAAGTATAGGGGATCGCAACAGCTTTCGAGGGTAGAGTATTCAACCCAAATTTATTGATTGGACACAAGGGGAGCCAAAGAATATTCTCAAGTATTAGCAGCTAAGTTGTCAATTCAACCACACCTGGAAACTTAGTATCTGCAGCAAAGTGTTTAGTAGCAAAGTAATATGATAGTTGTGGTAGCGGCAACAAAAGTAAAGACAGCAAAAGTAATGTTTTTGGTATTTTGTAGTGATTGTAACACTAGCAGCGGGAAAGTAAATAAGCGAGAACCAGTATATGGAAAACTCGTAGGCACCGGATCAGTGATGGATAATTATGTCGGATGCGGCTCATCATGTAACAGTCATAACATAGGGTGACACAGAACTAGCTCCAATTCATCAATGTAATGTAGGCATGTATTCCGTATATAGTCATACGTGCTTTTGGAAAAGAACTTGCATGACATCTTTTGTCCTACCCTCCCGTGGCAGCGGGGTCCTATTGGAAACTAAGGGATATTAAGGCCTCCTTTTACTAGAGAACCAGAACAAAGCATTAGCACATACTGAATACATGAACTCCTCAACCTATGGTCATCACTGGGAGTGGTCCCGATTATTGTCACTTCGGGGTTGCCGGATCATAACACATAGTAGGTGACTATATACTTGCAAGATAGGATCAAGAACTCACATATATTCATGGATACATAATAGGTTCAGATCTGAAATCATGGCACTCGGGCCCTAGTGACAAGCATTAAGCATAGCAAAGTCATAGCAACATCAATCTCAGAACATAGTGGATACTAGGGATCAAACCCTAAAAAAACTAACTCGATTACATGATAAATCTCATCCAACCCATCACCGTCCAGCAAGCCTACGATGGAATTACTCACGCACGGCGGTGAGCATCATGAAATTGATGATGGAGGATGGTTGATGATGATGACGGTGACGAATTCCCCTCTCCGGAGCCCCGAACGGACTCCAGATCAGCCCTCCCGAGAGGTTTTAGGGCTTGGCGGCGGCTCCGTATCGTAAAACGTGATGATTTCTTCTCTCTTATTTTTTCTCTCTCTGAAAGCAAATATATAGAGTTGGAGTTGGTGTCAGAGGGCATCCAGGGGGCCCACAAGGTAGGGGGGCGCGCCCCCCACCCTCGTGAGAAGGGTGTGGCCCCCCTGGTCTTCATCTTTGGCGAGGGTTTTTTATTATTTTTTCTAAGATGTTCTGTGGAGTTTCAGGTCATTCCGAGAATATTTGTTTTCTGCACATAAAACAACATCATGGCAATTCTGCTGAAAACAGCGTCAGTCCGGGTTAGTTCCATTCAAATCATACAAGTTAGAGTCCAAACCAAGGGCAAAAGTGTTTGGAAAAGTAGATACGACGGAGACGTATCAATCTTCAACCTGCACCCCCTGAGCCGCCAGCCACCACCGGCCGAACCGCCGGCCCCAGCGCCGCCTCGCCGCCCCGAAACAACTCGCCACCGCCGCCCCGGCCAGCCCTCTAGCCCCCCCGCCCCCCGCCCAC
The DNA here is from genome assembly GCF_003073215.2 of Triticum urartu. NCBI lineage: Eukaryota > Viridiplantae > Streptophyta > Magnoliopsida > Poales > Poaceae > Triticum > Triticum urartu. The sequence continues at coordinate 68,096,826 of NC_053027.1, forward strand.
CCTGAACCCTAAGATAGATAGTGGGGTACCTCTCTGGCGAGCCCCCGTCCCCGCTGCGGGTGGTTCTTCCTTAACTCCGGCGAGCCCCCCAACCCTTGAAAGTTGACTGACCCAAAAGTCAATCCAGTCAACTGAAGTGTGGCTTAGTCGGAGCGGAGCAGCAGCACGAGCGAGGGGGAGAGCAGCAGCAGCAGCTGGGCGAGCGAGCGATCGAGCGAGAGCCGGAGCAGCAGCAGCAGCGCGAGCGAGCGAGCGAGAGCCAGAGCAACAGCAGATCCGGCTGGTGTGGACGCCGCCGCCGAAGGGGCCTCGCACTGGGGAGAGCCGCCGTGGAGATGTCGCCCGCGGCACCGGCTTCAAGGTAGCCGATCCATTGGGGGTGCGGGATGGAGCACCGTCGGTGCCGGGAGGTCGAGTTAAGGAGAAGGTGCGATGCGATGAGTGTACAACCTCTTTGGTGGCGCCGAGTAGGCCTCGGCTTCGTCTAAGGAGTCGGTGAGGATGCTGCGGTTCCGGTGGAGCAGGTTAAGGCGGCGCTGTGGGGATGGAGCAGCCGCGATAGACGAGGCGATCGTCGGAGCAGCTCCTTGGAGGTGGAGGACGGGGCAGCTGAACCGGCGGGATGGCGAGATGGACGACGGATCCTCATCCAGGGAGGTGGACGAGGGACGTCGAGCTGTTGCGGTGGACGACATCGTCGGGGAAGAGGCTCCGGCTGGGCAGCGGTGACGTGGCGGACGGAGGAGGGTGGGGTTTCGCGGCTAGAGCAGAGAGGTTATGGCGGCTTGGGATTTCGAATGGCGAAAAGGGGGCGATGGGAGGGGGTGAAGCATGACATAGGGACGCGCTTGTCCAAAATGTAGGGTGTGTTACAAAAGTACCCCCACCGATTTGAACTAGCGGCCCTTTCGGCTCAGGGTTAGAAGGGGGATTTCACGTGTCGGGGTTTGGCAGCTGGAGGGAGTTTTCGCGTGTGTTGTAATTTCGGGATAGAAAGGCGCGGGTTGTGAAGGCGCCAGTTCTGGGAGCACGATATCTGAATTTTTGGGATATAACAAGACGCGGGTTGAATTTTAGGGACAAGCCTAACGTGTAGTAATATTGTACTTGTACGTACCAAATCAATTCACACTTCCCTCGACCAAAAAGAAAACGAAAAAAATAAAACTATTCACACCACACAAAGAGAGAGTCTTGCCCCGTTTTACTATACAAATGCTCTTCAAAGCTACTCCGTCCTTCCATCTATATAGGGCCTAATATGTTTTTTGATGCTAACTTTGACCAAATATTAGAGCAATGATATATGACATGCAACTTACAAAAAGCACACCGTTAAATTCGTCTGTGAAAGGTTCTTTCAATGATATAATTTTCACATTGTGCATGTCATGTACTATTAATCTTGTCAATAGTCAAAGGCGGTCTTAAAAATCTCATTACGCCCTATATAGATGGAAGGAGGGAGTATGAATCCATGTTATGAACGATTAAATTTTTTTGCTTGTTGTATAATTCATGTAACCTACTCATACCAACATTTTAGTGCATTCCAAATGTCTATACTACCGCTGCAATTCGAACTAAATTTGAATTCGTTTCTCTATTTCAATAAGAATCTACAATCATGATTGTTGCCAACTTCAACCATCATAGTTTCCTTTCTATCCGCCAGATATAAATCGGACGGCCTATAATGCAGGATAGCAGGCACACCATCATCAACAACTCAGTTTTTTTATAAGAGTGGAGATAAAATATATTAAATGTAGTATAACATGTTCATAACCACACCATGTGTATCACCATTATATATATTCACACATGCGTCAGTTTGAAACACTATGATAAATTCTTCAAATATCGGAATTTGCTTTTTATAATGAAGTATATATGAACTCTATTCATCTTTTACACCCACACAACCCTCTTATCTTTGTAGCTAGCGCTAACTTTCTCTTGTGCATGCACACGTCCGCATCCCTCTCACCCTCCCTCGGCATTCTCTAGCTCCATCGCGCAAATTCGTCTTTTCACTTTAGGTCATTCACCCACGGTGTGTGTAGGCCCCCCAGCTCCTTCTTTACGGCACACATCGATCGATATGCCTCTCTAGCCAGGTGTGCCTAGCACAAACACAAGCTTCCCCTCTTCTCTTGTCACCGTCCATGCCTCAGTCCCACCACTCTTTTCATCGTTCTCATACTCGCACACTCCTCCCCCCTCGATATAGTATGCCTCTCGTACCACCTCCTACATGCATCCCTCTCTCTCTATCCTTCTCCTCGTGCCTCATTTGCTTCTAACACACACATGCGTGTATACCAATCGATCTCCCAACATATACCTAGATCGACTTTAACTACCCCCCCCCATCGATCGACGTACCTCACAAGTTATGTCTCTCCTTTCTCTAACAAAGGGCGATTGATCTTCCTATGTAGTTACGTCTGCTTACCACAACCACATCGTCCCCCCTCATCATTCGTGCATGCCTCCTGACCCGTCTATCACACGCACGTGCACAGACAACGAGCAGCCATCTCCTCTCTTATTGATATTACGGGCGTGCCCTCCGTTTGTCTAGCAAGCCTATCCCACCATTTATTAGAAGCAACTCCACTACCACCCCCTCCAACACTCCAGCTCTGTCTCTCTCCCAACCTTATTCCTCTCCTGCACATATGCATGGATGTCGATCGATCTCCCTTAATACATGAGGAAGATCGATCTCCTTAATACATGAGGTAGGCCTCTCTCCTCCTCCACACATATACCAGCCATTGTACCTCTATAGTTAATTTGGGCCTCCCTCTTCCCCCACCACACACCGATAGTCGAGCGCTGCAGGTAGGTATCCATGCCACAGAGATAAACTGCACATGTCCCATCTCATGTTCCAGTAGGCCAGCCACTCTATATCTTTGACGTGGGCACACACAAATTCGATGGGACTCTTTATCGATCGCGCGCGCGCGCACATACACACATCATCCCTCTCTTCGATTCTATGGACACCTCAAGATGCATTTGTATGAGTAGTTTATCTTGTGAGAGAAAAGGTTGAACGAGGGAAGGCCTTATTTGCGAACGTGGAGAGACGTGTGGGTATATTTTTGCAAAATTGCCATAGTTTCTTTCCTATCCGTTAGATATAAATCCGACGGCCTATATTGCAGGACGGCACGCACACCATCATCACCAACTCTGTTTTCTACTCCCTCCATCCGAAAATACTTGTCATCAAAATGGATAAAAAGAGATGTATCTAAAACTAAAATACATCTAGATACATTTCCTTTTATCCATTTTGATGACAAGTATTTCCGGACGGAGGGAGTATTTGTCTTTTTAGAGATTTCAACAAGTGACTATGACCGGACCTTACCAACATACTCAAAAAAGTAGTCCATAATTTTGATGTTACCCTCTTTTCTTGGCGGTGCAGTGCCATCTGGATACCTCATAAACAAATAAAGTACTACATGATACTAATATATGATACATGGCGCAGGAGTACTAAGTATTATTAATACAGTTTTGCTAGAACTCATCTAGATGAGATATAATTTGGTCTCATTCATCTTTTATAGCCATTGGATGTGATGCTATATAAGATGCGTGTGTGCTGACATGGGTTGTATTTGTTCTTGTGCAATGAACTGACCACTGCATGTCATCTTTGATAGTCTCAAGTCATTAAAAGCATACAAGCCCCACATCTCTTCTTGGTTGATTCCTCTATTTATGTCAACAAATAAGAAACAACATGAGAGTTAATGCACCACGCCTATGTGTTTACTATTTGGTTTTCGTAAGATGACTTAATACTCACCTAGACGAAGGGAGTATTCGATTTGACAACGGGCGGCGTAGTTCCCGATACGGCTTTAATGCAGACGAGGGAGGGAGTAGCGGTTCCCGATATGTTGAACAGTCAATGCATCCTCCTTCAATTAATGCATGAGGGAAGTAATGGGAGGAGGTCCGGAAAAAGAGGCTGCACGATGTGAATGCAACGCAGTTTGCCCTCATTGCCCTCATATAAAGGCGCCCCTCCATTCCAATGCATCTACCACATCGTACGCACCTAAGCATTTGCCTAAGCACCTACACTAAGCGCAAAAGAGCTCACTCCAGACCCATGGCGGCGATGCTCGTGAGCGGCCAGCGGCTGCGCCATATGGTCCACGACACCGGCCTGCGGCATGGCGCCGAGGATCGTCTCCAGACGGTGTTGGAGACCGGCTGGTGGATGGCCGCCTTCGACGCCAACTATGACTCTCAATTGGACCAGATGATCGTTGCCACCAGCAACAAGTTCACCGTCCTCAAGAAGCTCGCGAACAATGTCGTCGTACTCCTCCAGCCCAGGCGCCCGGGCTCCTCATTGCCTGCCACCCTAATCGGCCTCCATGGCCGGAACCTCTTTCAAGCACTGGTGGCCCTGCGACTGCTCGCCGGCGCCATGAAGAATGTCCACCTGGAGGTCGCGCTCGCCGCGAGGCGCCTCGCCCTGCAAGATATCGTCGACCTACACATCCACATGTACAAGGAAATCATGTACATAGGTATCTACAAGGCCAGTGAGGACGCTACGACGTTGGCCTTCCTCAACCGGCTGGAAGCCTTGGATGCCTTTGCTGAGAAGCACCTCGATCTCGCCACAAAAGCCGCCGCTCCTTAGCCACCGGTCGGTGGCCCGGCGCACTAAGTTGAGGAGGAGGAGGTCGTACGTTCGTGGATCCATCTTTATTCTTGCCTTCTATAACCACCACTGCGATCACATCATCGTGGCCTTAATTATTATTGTGTTGTTGCATTCTTGTTTCAGTCAATACTGACACGTGCGATCCCTTTGCTTAATTATATGCATCACTGTAACTAGTACTCCATCCGTCAATTTATAAGTTGTGCTTACCTTTTCCATCAACTTCGTGCAACGCGCGGGCATCTTGCTACAAACACTAGAATATGTGTATATAATCCATATGTGATAGTCCATTTGAAATCTCAAAAAAGACAAATATTTAGGTACGGAGGGAGTAATATATTAGGAGTATATCAAAACAATAGTGATTTCTTTCAAGTTTGTGAACAAATACTACTATTCTACTCCCTCCGTTCGGAATTATTTGTCGCAGAAATGGATGTATCTAGATGTATTTTAGTTCTAGATACATCCATTTCCGAGACAAGTAATTCCAAACGGAGGGATTACTACTTTGGATCCATCGCAACGCACGGGCACATTGCTGGTAAAAGGAAAAGGCCTGCCGCGTTCGCGTCGCACCCCCACACGCCCGGGAATCGGGAGTACAACATGGCCCGTCCGGCACGACACATAGCTTAGGGAAGGCGTGTTGCCTAGCATTTTCACTTTCATGTGGGACCGCCGTTGAGCAAACCGACACCCCGCCCACCGTCGGGTTGGAAAACAGAAACGAGGGGAAGATCTAGTTGTAGCACTTAAGCCAAGAAATTTGGTGTCAGACGGGGCTCGTTGATAGAGTAGGAGCATTCTGTACTAGTACTACTCCTACTAGTACCAAGCTTGTACTCCTAATACTATATTACTAGTACTACCACTATACAGCTAGTAGGTACGTGCACGGCACAACATCGTAGGAACAAAAAATGGGAAGATCTTGTTTTGGGTGATTTATCTTTTTTTCAATCAACGTAGTATGAATAATATGATGTGGGGGGCACCCATGAAGCTTATGTGGCTTGGTTGCATGGCTACGGAAGGTTAGAGAAAAATAAATAGATACTGTGTTTAGAGTGCACTCCACTAAATAGATATATATACTTTGGATCCATTGCAACGGACCGGCACATCTATATCTATACCCCCTATATAGTGTGTGAAAAACTTTGAAAGTTGGTCGTTGGATGAAGCCAATCCGACGGTACAAAGATGGCAAATCCGAGCACTACTGGCCGTTGGATATCATCCACCAGATTCTGCCACATGTATAATCTAGAAGACTCCATGGTTGAACTTAATTCATGACTAAGGGCCTATTTGATTCATAGGATTGCAGAAACACATTAATAGGGAAAAGGTAGGATTGGAATGGCATGTTCATTGGATCCCTATAGGATTTGAGTTTGTTTGATTGTGTCACATGAAAAACAAAGGATTTCTTTCAAGAGGTTGGAGTGCATGTTAGAATTCCTGTGAAACGTAGTACAAATGAATCCTTAGGAAAATATTCTACATGATTCAATCCTATGAATCAAACGACCAACGTAGGAAAAATTCCTAAGGATTCTAATCCTTCAAAGATCCTATGAAAATCCTTTGAATCAAACAGACCCTAACTTTGCCACAACTAAGCTTAGGCAAAGTTATTAGTTCTTCAAAATGAGACAAACAAGTTGGCAAGCCTAAGGGAATCTTGCCACATTTTTTGTGTGTATGTCATGTGGGGCCTTAGTGTGGCTTGCCTAAGGTGTGGCTTGAACCAAACACTCACCTAAGTTATTCAAACTTGCCTAACCTTACATTCCACCAGATTTTGCCACATGCTAGAATCTAGAAAGCTCCACATGTAGAAGCATAATGCACAAACCACCAGAATCTCATGCGTGCAATGCACGTGTACCTTACTAGTACTAGTTGGTAGTAGTAAGAAACAAATTCCAGTTTTGGCACGAGCTCGTACTGCGGGAGCACCACAAGGCCTGCCGCAGGAGTTACATTTCCCTCTCGGGGCCCACGGGACCGAACTTCAGTGGCTTAGTGCCCGGCCTATGAGTCAATGACATGCGGACCTTAAATGCGGCTGGCCCACATGTCATTCTCATGGTGGTGGCGTGGTTCGTGACTCACTCGTTCGAGATGAACCGGCCGGCGGTGGCATGGCAGTGGCGAGGGTGCCACAGCTGGGCGTCGGGGCGTTATGAGGCGTAGATGGCCACACCGGCGGGTACTACCTGTAGTACTCCCTCCGGTCCTTTTTACTCTGCATATTAGGTTTGTCCGAAGTCAATGTCATCCAACTTTGACCAAGTTTATATAAAAAATTATAGACATTCACATAACAACACAAATATCATTAGATTCATCTTGGAATATATTTTCATATTATATTTATTAGATATTATAGATGCTAATAATTTCTAATATAAATTTGGTCAAACTTAGTAAAGTTTGACTTTTGGCAAATCCAATGTGCAGAGTAAAAAGGACCGGAGGGAGTACATAAGTACTCCAGCTGAGGATTAATGCCCGGGACGAAATGTGTCACAGCCGCTGGATGAAAATTCGATGGTGCGGGAGTACGAATCGGAGCACAACAGCGGAGCAGGCAAACCGCGTCCAATCGGGTGTGTCTGTGGTAGAAAGTTGATGGTCGCTGCAGTTCAGCTGGCCCGCATGTCATGCACACAAAGGCAGAGGAGCGGTGGGGCCGAGAGGGATGAGGGGCACGTCGGGGGGATGAGGATCCCCTGACGCGAACAATCCTACCATTCTGTCACTGACATGTGGGACCCATAAGCGTGGGTCCCACCTGTCAGCGAAGGAAAGGCAGGTCAAGGCAGTGATAGCCATGTCAGAGGATCCATGTCCACGTCGGGGGACGTCGTGCCGTGGGTTGGAGCGGCGTCGTGGGAATCGCGGGTGGGTGTGGCAGTGGTAGAAACAAGAAACGTGATGGTCGCCGTGGTTCAACTTCCATGGACAAGCTGTCATGTCTGCTGACACATGTATATCAAAACTAGAGTGTTTATATTTCAAGCACGTGAACAAGTATTATTCTACTACTTTGGATCCACTTCAACGCACGGGCCAGCACATTGGTAGTAGTAGTGTCCATCTCTATCTCTAGAGGCCTTCCCTCGTTCATCCTTTTCTCTCACAAGATAAACTACTTATACAAATGCATCTTGATGTTCCTTGGAACGCAAGAGGATGTTTCCTTGGGGGTCTCTCCAGCGCGGCGTGGCCGTAGTTGCAAGTTGACGCCCCTTGAGATTCCGATGTTGAGGGGCACTCGGATTTCCTCTGATGAGCAGGTAAGATGAGTTTGATCACGTAGTAAATGCATTCTAAAGACTACTTCCATGTCCATTTCCTAATTCTCCCACTGCCCACTGTTTCACGGGTTAGGCTTGGTGCGATTGGAGATTGGCTTGCATATGTACAGGAGGGTACCAACATCAATTTGCACAACATTTACAACGGTGACACCGTTCTCGTAGAACCTTTGTCCAACATTGGGATCAGCCATGCAACAGGCCACCGCATGAATTGGTACAATGGAACCACGGTGAGATTGAATAAGATAGCACGAACCTTGCACATGGCGGTCAAAGGCGGACCATGCTGTCTGCGACCGATTTGTTGCCGTACGAGTAGGAAGACGATGTGCTCCTTTCTAACCGCATCTTCGCGGTGAAAAACCAGGGGACTTATTTTTTATGGGACACATCCTATGATATACTCCCTCTCTCCCAGTTTATATTTTTTGAATCTTTTCATTTTATAAGTTTCAAATTCAAATTTAGAGCTCCCCATCACATGTTGAGATTACAATGTACATTAAATTGTTGTGTGCATGTATAGTAAAGAAACAAATCTCGAGTTTGGCACGAGTTCGTGCTGCGGGAGCACCACAAGCCCTGGCGTAGGAGTTACATTTACCTCTCAGGGCCGTCGGGACTGAGCTTCAGCGCCTTACTACACCTACCTTTGAGTCAATAACATGTGGACCCGATAGGTGACTGGTCCACATGTAATGCTCCCGTAGGCAGAGGGGCAGTGGGGCCAAGAGGGGTGAGCCGCAGGTCAGGGGACGTGTGGTTTCATGGGTTCGAGCGGCGTCGTGGGAATCGTAGGTGGCTGTGGTAGAAACTTAATGCTCGCCGCATTTTAGGTGGCCCACATGTCATGCACACAAGCTGTCATGTCTACGGACACATGCAGTGCATACCGATCACTAGAAGGAGTAGCAGAGAAAGCTATATATGCGGATAAATAGTTCCTTATAGTCAAGCGGACCCACGCTACTACTCGGTTCCAAAGACATGCACATCATCGAAATAGTCCAACTATATCAATATACACCGAGAGGGAATAATTTTTTTACAAGAGAGGAAATAGTTCATCCATCCATAATGCCCTCCTGCTGGTGCAGCCTTTTCTTCTTCTTCTTCTTCTTCTTCTTCTTCTTCTTCTTCTTCTTCTTCTTGTTGTTGTTGTTGTTGTTGTTGTTGTTGTTGTTGTTGTTGTTGTTCTCATTCTCTGTGGGAGACGGCTTCGCAACAAGCTCTTTGGACCTTGCAGCTATCTCGAAACTCACACGGGCATCGAGGGCAGCATATTTTATCCGCTTGTACGTCAAGGGATAATTGTCCCATCCAGACGACCTTAATGCCACCGTCTCATCACCCATCTAAAGATTTGTACCGAGCACAAAATTTGCTACGTCGAATAGGGATGGTGTCTGTTTATCACAATCTTCTACAGGAATTTTGATTCTGGTTTGTAGGTCAGCGATGCTTTTTAAATCAAGGTTGTACGGCTTCAGCTTCTGTTTGTCCCCTTCGATGGCTGCCCCACAGAAGTATACGTCCTCCCGAGACAAGAAATCGTGAAGCTCACGTGGTATGGAGGGTGAGTGTATGATGTGGTACACCAAAACATCATCTTCGTGGTACAGCTGAAGGACGGCGGCGCACTGGATCTTCCCACGGGCACGCTCCGTGTACTCTGCGTCGAGACCGATGACCCTCATCTCTACCTTTTCATGGGAGTTGGATACATTGTTGATCCACTGCTGAACAACCCTTGGGTGGATGGTGACGGTGGTAACTATGAGCGTCGAGCCTTCAACGAGGACATGTTGGATGCTAAAAACCTGCATCTCGATCTCTTCCGCCATTTGGAACCGCTGGAACGGAGGGCTATGGTTTGGAGAATTAGGATTAGATGGCTAGTCTAACTGAAGTAGTAGATGATTATTTAAAGAGGTTAAAACAATGTGAACGCAGTGGGGTTTGGATGCAAATGAAGATGAAGGGGAGATGAAGAAGCCGAGGAGAATCGGTTCCCAATGGAGAAGTAAATGGGAGAAGTGGCGTGCAGACAGTTGATTAGACGGCTAGGTAGACTAAATGAAAGGGCTATGCGGGTAGACTGATGAGTCGTACCTATTTATGTACGTGCCCATCCTTCCTGATAGGTGGGACCTATGCATGCAAACAAGTAAAAAAATGTCCTGGATACAGAACATGGATAACATCGTATATTTAGTGTAGAATATTTTTAGTACTTTGAATTTTGGCCACTACTTCTGCTGTTTAGTAACATTTTTGAATTTTGGCCACTACTACAGTAAGTGCAAGTGAGTAACTATAGTAACTTCAAGTGAGTAACTCCATTTCTGATTTTTTTACATGAAACTAACCATGATATTTGTTCCTCTGTTCTGGTCATAATTATAATCTAATTGCTGAACCCTTAATCATTCTCATAATGTTTACATGATGCACAATTATACTGCCGTCAAAACTACTCCATACACACACTGTCGAAACTGACAAGATGGTGGTGGAGGTGGGAATAAATGTTCAATATTGGTGCATTTTCTGTGCTTACAAAATTCAGATTGAATTTCACTACCAAAAGAAAAGAAGTGGAGATTAAATGTTGCTTTCCACTTACTTCACCTGTGTGTAACTCTTTCGGTGCATTTTCTGCAAAACCTATGTGTAGCTGCAGCATACAGGCTAGTTCATCAACTGCTCGAAGAAGAAAACAAGGTGGCATTTCCTTGCCTTTAGCATACAAGCCAGTGCACTTAATGTCCTCTGGTGCTATATTTCTGACAACATCCAAGTTTTTACTTATCACTTTGCTAGCATTCACAAGTCTATTGAAGCATGCATGTCTCTGTGAATCTTGTTGTCTACTCCAAGTAGATGGTGTGTAGCCTGGCAAAGGATATTAGTACTTGGTGCATTCGTTTAAAACCACTCTAGATTTACAAGTGTTTACTGAAGATGACAAGTTTATTCAGTTCTAAATTTGAAGTAACTAGTAGACGAACAATATTCATCTTTTTCTGTATACGAAGAAGAATAAACCTAGCTAATTCAAATAATTCCAATTTTAGCGACATGTTTTTATCAACTCTTAGTTAACGGGTTGTGGCAGTTTTCAGTTTTGTGCTGCTTGAATTGATTCTACAGAAATATTTAGGGAAGAGTCACGGCTATGCTTAGCTCTTTGTAAAATGAATGACTGAAATTGGACAATTGGAAACTTTAGGTATGTTTGCAATTGGACAAATGGTGTATAAATCTAAATAAAGCAAATAAATTCAAATGATTCAAATAAATCCAAATAAACATGGTTGATCTTCATTTTGCATAAACCTGGTTGAGTATTACAGAGTAATAGACCACAAATTGACCTGGTTGGAATTCATACAACAATAGTAACAGTTAACTGAACTTCTTTTGCGTGCATTTATCACTCCTGAAAACTTTCAGTAACAAGTGAGCAGCCTCTGCATTTTCTCAGTGAACTTTTGAGTGCAGTTATCACTTGTTGGAGTATGCTACAGCCTATGCAAATCACAAACTCCTTTAGTTTACATCTCAGTTTTAGCAAACACTACAGTTTCAGTAAAGAAGTCATAACTGAATTACAGGCACTGTAGTTTCTCTACAGTATTGGAACACTTAACATTTTCAGTTAACTGTAGCAAGAAAAACTTCCAAAAACTAGCAGATCTCCAAGAATGCCAAGAGTATTACTCAATGAATTTAATGGCATCAAACTAAATGTTCACTATAATCTGTTCATCATTTAGCAGCAGTGTACAACCTTTGTCTTGGATTATTTCTCTAGCTTTGTATCCCCTAACTGAATTTTCTCTGCCTGTACTGAGAACAGAAAATTCAGACTCACAGCAACAAATTGAATAGCAGCAGTAGTAGAGGCGGGCGGGGCAGACTCACTAGCACAGGCGGGAGTGGCAGCAGACGCGAGGCAGGGGAAAAGGAAAAAGCAGCATCAGAGGTCCACGGCACCGGCGTCGTCCACCAGTAGCAGCATGAGAGGCGGGAGTGGCAGGAGTTGTCCACGGCGCCGGTGGCCGAAGCGGACGAAATCGGAGGCGCGGGTGGGCGGCGAAGGTGGGCGAACATAGGCGGCGACCTTCAACGGGGCCGGCGGCGTAGCTCGAGGAGGGCGCCGGCGCAGGTCGCCTTCACGGCGGACGGTGCAGGTGGTAAGCCGTGGCACAGGTGCAAGCGGGCGGCGGCGCTTGAAAGTGCAACTATCCCTAGGTGGTTTTGGTAATTCATAACAATATATAGCTCATTGAGCTAATGCTATTCCAAGATGACTATTTCAGGAAAGCTCAATGATTGGCATAGCATGGATGTGAAAGTGGAACCCTCAAAATGCTAAGGACAAAGGATTGGCTCAAGCTCAAAAGCTCAAGACTCTTCATTTTATATTTTAGTGATCCAAGATCACATTGAGTCTTTAGGAAAAGCCAATACTATCAAGGAGGGATGAGGTGTTGCTTAATGAGCCTCTTGCTTCATGCTCTTAGTGATATGCTCCAAAACCCTCAACTACTATCCCATATCCACATATGACCTAAACCCTAAGCCAAACTCGGTCCTACCGATTCTTTCTATCCGGCGCCACCGAGTTTCACTTGTCATAAGCCACTGCCAAACCCTAGCAATTCGGTTCTACCGATAGGGATCTCGGTCTCACCGAGATGGGATTGCAAACTCTCTGTTTCCCTTTCGTAACTTTTCGGTCTCACCGAAAGAGCAAATCGGTCCCACCGAGATTGCAATGTAAATTCAGTGTTTCCTTTTTGTAACTTTTCGGTCTCACCGAAAGAGCAAATCGGTCCCACCGAGTTTGCCTGACCAACTCTCTGGTTAGCTAATTACCAAAATCGGTCTCACCGAGTTTGTGTAATCGGTCTCACCGAGATTACGTTATGCCCAAACCCTAACCATATCGGTCCTACCGAGTTGCATGCCAGTCCCACCGAAAATCTCTAACGGTCACTAGGTTTACCTTTTCGGTCCGACCAAGTTTGTTCATTTGGTCCCACCGAGATTGGAAAACTGTGTGTAACGGTTGGATTTTGTGTGGAGGCTATATATACCCCTCCACCTCCTCTTCATTCGTGGAGAGAGCCATCAGAACACATACACAATTCCAACTCATATGTTCTGCGAGAGAACCACCTACTCATGTGTTGAGACCAAGATATTCCATTCCTACCATATGAATCTTGATCTCTAGCCTTCCCCAAGTTGCTTTCCACTCAAATCTTCTTTCCACAAAATCCAAATCCTATGAGAGAGAGTTGAGTGTTGGGGAGACTATCATTTGAAGCACAAGATCAAGGAGTTCATTACCTACACACCATTTGTTACTTCTTGGAGAGTGGTGTCTCCTAGATTGGCTAGGTGTCACTATTGTGGAGTTGAACCAAGGAGTTTGTAAGGGCAAGGAGATCGCCTACTTCGTAATTATCTACCGCTAGTGAAGCAAGTCCTTCGTGGGCGATGGCCATGGTGGGATAGACAAGGTTGCTTCTTCGTGGACCCTTTGTGGGTGGAGCCCTTGTGGGTGGTTGCTTCTTCGTGGACCCTTTTGTGGGTGGAGGCCTTCGTGGACTCGAGCAACCGTTACCCTTTGTGGGTGGAACCCTCCGTGGACTCGCGCAACCGTTACCCTTTGTGGGTTGAAGTCTCCATCAACATGGATGATCCGAACCACGGGAAAAACATCCGTGTCTCCAATTGCATTTGAATACTCCAAACCCTTCCCTTTACATTCTTGCAAGTTGCATGCTTTACTTTCCGCTGCCAATATACTCTTTGCATGCTTGCTTGAATTGTGTGATGATTGCTTGACTTGTCCTACAATAGCTAAAATCTGCCAAGAACTAAAATTGGGAAAAGGTTAAGTTTTTATTTGGTCAAGTAGTCTAATCACCCCCCCTCTAGACATACTTTCGATCCTACAAGTGGTATCAGAGCTTTGGTCTCCATTTGCTTTGATCTCCATATCTTTTGGTGGTCATAGCCTTGGTTTCACAACCTAGGAGAGTATGGCGTCTAGCGAGGGAAATTATCACCGTAGAGGTCCTTACTTTGATGGTATTAATTTTGCTAGTTGGAAGCATAAAATGAAAATGCATATTCTTGGACATAACCCCGCCGTTTGGGCTATTGTGTGTGTTGGTTTGCAAGGTGACTTCTTTGATGGGAAAGAACCAAACCGTGAAGCTACCACAGATGAGTTGAAGATGTTGCAATACAATGCTCAAGCTTGTGATATTCTCTTCAACGGATTGTGCCCCGAAGAATTCAACAAAATCAGCCGTCTTGAGAATGCAAAGGAAATTTGGGACACTTCGATTGATATGCACGAAGGTACCGACTCCGTCAAGGAATCCAAGTTGGATGTGCTTCAAAGTCAACTTGACAAGTTCAAAATGAAGGATGGTGAAGGTGTCGCTGAAATGTACTCTAGGCTTGCTCTCATCACAAATGAGATTGCCGGCTTAGGAAGTGAAGAGATGACCGATAGATTCATCATCAAGAAGATTCTAAGAGCCTTGGATGGAAAATATGATACCGTGTGCACATTGATCCAAATGATGCCCAATTACAAAGATCTCAAGCCAACGGAGGTGATTGGAAGAATTGTTGCTCATGAGATGTCACTTAAGGATAAAGAGGAAATTCACAACAAATCAAGTGGTGCCTACAAAGCCTCATGTGAAGCCCCTACATCATCAAGTGAGAAACAAAACTTCAATGAAGAATTGAGCTTAATGGTGAAGAACTTCAACAAGTTCTACAACAGTAGAAGCAAAGATAGAAGCTTCAAGTCAAGGTCCTACAATGACAAAAGATCTTCTATTCGAGAGCGAAACTGCTACAGTTGTGGAAGACCCGGACACTATTCCAATGAGTGTATGGCTCCCTACAAGAGAAGAGAATATTCTCCAAAAAGAAGAAGCAAAGAATCACCACCAAGAGAGAGAAGGAGTAGAGATGATCGTTATGAACGAAGATACTCACGGAGAAGCAAGGATTCGGAAAGGAAGGAAAAATCATCAAGGAGCTACACAAAACGAAGACATCAAGCTCATGTTGGTGAATGGGTATCCGGCTCCGACTCCGACAGCCACTCCGAGAGAAGTTATCACTCCGACTCCGAAGATAATCAAGATGAAGGTGTTGCCGGTCTAGCACTTGTGTCAACCAACTCCTACGACATATTTGACTCACCAAATGAAGGAATTGGAAGATGCTTCATGGCCAAAGGTCCTAAGGTAACACACCCCGAGTATGTTGATTTCGATAGTGATGAAGATGACTTGTTAGGTGATGATTTGCTTGTTGACAACTCTAGTGATGAATACTATGATGAAACGTCAATTAATCATGCTAATCAAGATAAAACGAATGACAATGATAAGGAGAAGATTGAGGCTCTAACTAAAGAACTAAACACTCTTAAGTTAGCTCATGAAACTATCTTCAAGGATCACCGAGAACTTTTAAGAGCTCATGAGAAATTACGCTTTGAAAAGCTCAATCTTGAGCAAGAGCATGAGTTCTTAAAAGCAATCAATGATGATCTCCGCAAGAAAAGTTCTTCTTACATTGCCAAGTGTTTACTCTTATCCACTTACATGCCTCAAGTCAAGTCTAGTAACAAGAACAAGAAAGATTCTTCCTCTAGCAGTAACAATGATCATGCTAAATCCATTATTGTTGCTTCTAGTAGTTCTCTTGATTCCACTAATGATTCTCTTAGCCAAGTTACACTTGAGCAAGAAAATAGCTTATTGAAGGGAATTATAGAGAAAGGAGTGTACAAAAGCCTTGCCGGGAGTAAGCAATTCGAGGAAATTGTGCGCAAGCAAGGAATGCACCGGAAGAATCAAGGTGTTGGTTTTGAACGAAAGTTCAATGCCAATGGAGTTGAGTGGGAAGAAGATCAATACCCCAAGACAAAGTTTGTTCCTCAACAAGATAAGTATGATACTTCTTTCAAGGGGACACAAGCTCAAGATGATCTTCCACCACAAGACTACAAGCAAAAAGGCAAGGACAAGCTTCAAGAGGAAATTGATGCATTTGAAGAAGCTCCTAAGACCTTAGTCAAGTGGATTCCCAAGACTACTTCAAGTTCCACTTCATCAAGTACGATTACAACTCCAAGGATTCCCATCAAGATGGTGTGGATCCAAAAGAAGAACTAGAGAGTTCTTGAGGGTGACTCCGCCAACATACTTCACTCTTATCATTTTGGCAAGAACAAGTGCAATCAACTTCCACATCTTGCACTAGTTCAAGGAGTCACAAACCCTCTTGTTGGTAAGACAAGGGACAAGGTAACCTAAAAGTTTTCATGGACATCATCTTGTGTGTGTGCATCACTCTATGTCTATAGATATCCTTGTTTGTTCCTTGTGGGACTAACCCATGTAGGTATTGAAAGTGCAATTCACTCAAATGGATAGCTCCAAGTGATCTACATCAACATTGAGCATCCACATCTTCAACATCTACATGAAGTCATCATCGACAAAACCCGAGGTTAGTTTATCCCTCTAAGGGGGGATGTCACATCTAGGGGGAGCTTTACTCTAAGACTTGAGCTAAAGCAACTCTAAAGATGTGAACACAACAATGCTTTATGTAAAAGTGGTAACCCCACTTGAGCTTAAACGATGAGTATGACCTATGATCAAGTGTTCTCACTTGACTCCTAAGTCAATATACTCATATATAGATGACCTTGTCATCGCAAATTGCTTGATAGATGCTAGAATTGGTTGTGCATGCCTTGTCACATATTTCATTTGCCATCTTATTGTGTGAGCATGCTGGTTGCATATTTTACTCATTCGAGGACATCCACTTGTTGTTTTGATTGTTTGGTTTTATTTCCTTTTGCCAAGTGGATGGACAAGAATGCCTAAGAACCTCCTCTAGCTATCTATACTTTTCTCGTCTCAAACTCTATTCATGCTACATCACAAAATTTGATCAAGTCAGATTCGAACCACTCTGTGTGAGGAGCGCTCGGAGTCCCCGATTCGTCATAGACTTAAACTTCCAAAACCTCTTTATGATTCTCGGTCTGACCGATACCCTACTTTCGGTCCTACCGAGATCATTAAGTTGATCTAGGTTTTTGATCTCGGTGCAACCGATTTGAACCTTTCGGTCACACAGAGTTTCAGTAACTGCTTGCAGTTATGAATCACGGTGCCACCGAGTTGTTCCACTCAGTCACACCGATAGGGTCGGGCTATATATAGTCACGGGCAAAAATTTGGAAATTTCTCCGAACCCCTTCGCCCGCGCGATAGCCTGCTCTGCCAACTTGGTCTCCGGATCGTCTCCTCGCCGCCAGCTGCCTCCAGTCGCTGGTCTCCATCACCGTCAACGGAATTCTACCCCGCCGTTGCCGCCGTAGAGAGTCCCCGCCGAACTAGGGTATGGACTCGATCTTTGTGCTATTCTCCAATCCAATTCTTAGCACATTGTGATCATCATGATTCTTGCCACGATTGAAACACTCCTATCCAGTCAATGCGCTCGTAGATTAGTTTTGATTCGAAAATTTTAGGGTTAGGTTTCCGCCGAAACCATCTCGGACCCACCGAGTTGAAAAACTCAGTCCCACCGATTTGGCTCATGCCATTGCACAAGTGAGACTCGGTCTGACCGAGAATTACTTATCGGTGTGACCGATTTTGGAACTTTGTGAAACCCTAGCAGTCTCGTTGCCACCGAACTGTGACTCGGTCTGACCGAGTTCACTAGTTTAGGTTCCAAAACTGCTTCGGTATCACCGAGTTTAAAAATCGGTAGATCCGAGATGATTTCAGTGGGAAACTAAAACTAAGTTTTTGGATCATTCTTTTGCAAAAATATCTGCATTTTGTGATGCTCATCTATTCTACCTCATCTATAAACTATTCACAGGGTCAGCAGACAGCTTGTTCATCATGTCAGATCAGAGTGACAGCCAGAATGTGTCAGAACAGCCAGTGCACATGAGTGAGGGCACTAGTCCCTCCAGCTCCTCAGATGATGGCAGCAGGAGTACCCCAAGCAATTTGCCAAAAGCTGCCACCAGACAAAGGAAGAAGAGAACTTCAGATTCTGAGGATGAGGACTATGTGGCAGAAGAGGAAGCAACTTCCAAGAGAGTTGAGCCAGCACAGGGCACAAAGCCAGGCTTGAAAGTCAAAAGGCCAGCAGGTAGGCAGCCTATGCCAAAGGCCAGAGCCTCAACTCAGATTCCTGAAAAGCCTGCACCCAAAGAGCCAGTTGCTACTGAAGCAACGAAAAGGAAGGAAAGTGTCAAGAAGACCATAGCTAGAGTGCTTGGCAAGGCTTCCATCATGGAAGATGAGGAGGAAGAAGAAGAGGTAGCTGCACCAGCACCTAAGGCACCTAAGCTTATGGGTGATGCTATAAGATCAGGGGCTGCCACATCTAAGCCCAAAGAAGCACCCAAAGCTGCCTCCAAGTCCAAGCCAGCACCAAAGAGGAATACAAGGAGCATACCAGCTGCTGAGAAGAACAAGGCCCAAGTGCCTGAAGCTGCAGAAGAAGAAGAAGAGAATGTTCTTAGAAAGCTCAAGCCCAAGATCCCAGACCACAACGATGCTCATCCTGTGGCTGAGGATATGAAACTCAGGAGAGATTCAGGGCTCAGGAAGTGGAGAGAAGCAGACCCGTATGCTTCAAGGAGAAGGACTGCTGTGGATTACAGGTTTCACACCAAGGAACAGCAAGATTTCTATGAGACAGTCTTATTGGACAAGAAGCCAATTGTATGTGACATGAGATGGGTCGACTGGACCTACATGAAGGAAAATGAGGAACACTATCCTGGTGTGATTGACAGCTTTAGTGCTTGTGGAGTTGCAGACTTTGTTGGGCAGAAGCTCACAAAGTGGAACGAGGAGCTCATTATGCAATTCTACTCCACAGCACACTTCTACCCAGATGGAAGGATAACATGGATGTCTGAAGGTACGAGGTACCAATCTACTATTGCTGAGTGGGCACAGCTCATAAATGCCCAGAGGAGCATGAGGATGACTTGGATATCTATGCCAATAAGAAGATGGACCACAACTCTATGTCCAATATGTACAAGGAAATTCCAAATGAAGCTCTTGAAACTTTCAAATTTGGCTCAGTGCATTATCTTCTGTCAGGGCTGCCAACTATTAATTGGATTCTGAGGCACACTTTCTTGCCCAAGTCAGGTGATCACAAGATGATCAGAGGCCATGCAATCAATTTGCTTCATGTATTTGATGTACCTCAGAAATTCAAGGTCATGAGCCTCATAGTAGAAACTATCAAGAGGACAGCAGCTGATCAGAAGAGGAGCTGTGGATATGCCCCACAGATTCAGGAGTTGATCAACTCAAAGATGGGCACAGGCATATACTTGTTGGACAAGGAACACCTGCCCATCCATCCAGATTTTGAGGACAATCAAGTTGTGATGACTGAGAATGAACCATCATCTGCACAAGCACAAGCAAAGAAGGAGAAAGCTGCCAAGATGCCAACTCAAGAGGAGGCATCTGAGTATTTCCTGAAAACCAAACAAGAGCAGCTTGGTTACTTGATTGCATCCACCCTGCGGATTGAGAAAGGACTAGCCACCCTAACTCAGAACCAGGCAAGCCTAGAGAGGATCATGGAACAAAAGTTCTATGACTTGGATGTCAAGGTGACAGAGATTCAGACTGCAGTGGAGCAGCTCCAAGATGACATGCAGGAGAGGAGAGGAAGGACTACAACTGATGCCTTTGCTAGAGTGCCACGAGGTCCGAGGTCGTCTGCAGTGCTAGTTGCTGACACCAGAGCCACCACTTCTGCACCAGCTACAGCTTCAGCTCCACCAGCTCCAGCATCTACTTCAGCCTCAACTCCAACCACGTCTACAGAAGGCTTCGTCCTTGGAGTGCTCCGGACTCCACCACCACCAGAAGATCAAGCCTGAGTGTCGACTTAGCACTATGCATTTTCTAGGAACTTTTTGGTAACTTGTTGCCAAAGGGGGAGAAAATGTATAGATCATAGGCTTCGAGAGAGAGTGTTGCTTTTATTCTCTCTTGTTTTATTTGGTGGTTTTTCGAACTTTGTTTGCTTTTGAGTGCTTGAGATACTATGTCATTGCTCGTGAGACATTGATGATCATGTGTTTGATCATAAGCTACACTTAATGTTTGCTTAATGCTATTATCTTATCTATCTTATGTGATCATTCACTATTCTTGGTGATGAGTGCATGTATTTCATTCTTATCATTTTAAGCGCTCCACCAAGATGTATGTGACATGGAAGAGTAACCCATGACTCTAACTCCTTGTGCATTTGCAGTCCAAAGCAAATTTTTAAATATGCACAAATTTAGGGGGAGCTCTTACTTGTCACATACTTCTCAAAGCGACGATATATTTCATGCTTATTATCATTTGTCGAAGCTTTGATCTATATGTTGTCATCAATTACCAAAAAGGGGGAGATTGAAAGTGCAACTATCCCTAGGTGGTTTTGGTAATTCATAACAACATATAGCTCATTGAGCTAATGCTATTCCAAGATGACTATTTCAGGAAAGCTCAATGATTGGCATGGATGTGAAAGTGGAACCCTCAAAATGCTAAGGACAAAGGATTGGCTCAAGCTCAAAAGCTCAAGACTCTTCATTTTATATTTTAGTGATCCAAGATCACATTGAGTCTTTAGGAAAAGCCAATACTATCAAGGAGGGATGAGGTGTTGCTTAATGAGCCTCTTGCTTCATGTGCTTAGTGATATGCTCCAAAACCCTCAACTACTTTCCCATATCCACATATGACCTAAACCCTAAGCCAAACTCGGTCCTACCGACTCTTTCTATCCGGCGCCACCGAGTTTCACTTGTCATAAGCCACTGCCAAACCCTAGCAATTCGGTTCTACCGATAGGGATCTCGGTCTCACCGAGATGGGATTGCAAACTCTCTATTTCCCTTTCGTAACTTTACGGTCTCACCGAAAGAGCAAATCGGTCCCACCGAGATTGCAATGCAAATTCAGTGTTTACTTTTTGTAACTTTTTGGTCTCACCGAAAGAGCAAATCGGTCCCACCGAGTTTGCCTGACCAACTCTCTGGTTAGCTAATTACCAAAATCGGTCTCACCGAGTTATGAGTTTGTGTAATCGGTCTCACCGAGATTACGTTATGCCCAAACCCTAACCATATCGGTCCTACCGAGTTGCATGTCAGTCCCACCGAAAATCTCTAACGGTCACTAGGTTTACCTTTTCGGTCCGACCGAGTTTGTTGATCCGGTCCCACCGAGATTGGAAAACTGTGTGTAATGGTTGGATTTTGTGTGGAGGCTATATATACCCCTCCACCTCCTCTTTATTCATGGAGAGAGTCATCAGAACACATACACAATTCCAACTCATATGTTCTGCGAGAGAACCACCTACTCATGTGTTGAGACCAAGATATTCCATTCCTACCATATGAATCTTGATCTCTAGCCTTCCCCAAGTTGCTTTCCACTCAAATCTTCTTTCCACAAAATCCAAATCCTATGAGAGAGAGTTGAGTGTTGGGGAGACTATCATTTGAAGCGCAAGAGCAAGGAGTTCATTACCTACACACCATTTGTTACTTCTTGGAGAGTGGTGTCTCCTAGATTGGCTAGGTGTCACTTGGGAGCCTCCGACAAGATTGTGGAGTTGAAACCAAGGAGTTTGTAAGGGCAAGGAGATCACCTACTTCGTGAAGATCTACCACTAGTGAGGCAAGTCCTTCGTGGGCGATGGCCATGGTGGGATAGACAAGGTTGCTACTTCGTGGACCCTTTGTGGGTGGTTGCTTCTTCGTGGACCCTTCGTGGGTGGAGCCCTCCGTGGACTCGCGCAACCGTTACCCTTCGTGGGTGGAGCCCTCCGTGGACTCGCGCAACCGTTACCCTTCGTGGGTTGAAGTCTCCATCAACGTGGATGTAGGATAGCACCACCTATCCGAACCACGGGAAAAACATCCGTGTCTCCAACTACGTTTGAATACTCCAAACCCTTCCCTTTACATTCTTGCAAGTTGCATGCTTTACTTTCCGCTGCCAATATACTCTTTGCATGCTTGCTTGAATTGTGTGATGATTGCTTGACTTGTCCTACAATAGCTAAAATCTGCCAAGAACTAAAAATGGGAAAAGGTTAAGTTTTTATTTGGTCAAGTAGTCTAATCACCCCCCTAGACATACTTTCGATCCTACAGCGCTGTTGTTGGTCGCGGGCTGGGCCATAGTTCTGGTGTTGGTCGCGGCGCAGATCCAGGCGGGCGGCGGCGCAGGTGGGTAGCCGGCGATGGCTGCAAGGCGCGGGCGACGGGGGAGGAGGAAGGAAGGAGATGGACTTCTTTGTGACGTGTTTAAAACTCTATGGGTTTTTTCCAAAAAAATAAATACACTGCCCTGTGGACAACTTTTCCCGGACGGAGAGAGTACTAGTTAAATCTGAGCTATGGGTGTGCAGCACTGATATGCCAGTACATTTGATTGTGACCTGTTCTAATTTTGTACCTGAACTTTTTTTAGAAAGGGTTGTACATCAACTTAATGTGCTAGCAGAACTTATTGTGTTGTCTGTCTATTTTCTTTGCACAACATTCAAGATATTTCCCCGTCATTGATAAAGACGATGAACCGTTATATACGACTTCATTGGTTTCAACATAGCCCTTCCCGTAGCGATCCACTGCTTCCATCCTGATTGTGCCGCCTGCGTGAAATTTTTGTATGCAAGTTCAGTGTGCTATGATGTTCTATATGATTGTGTCAACTATATAAGTTTTTACTGAGCATCAGCAATGCATATGGCTAAAAGATGTATTTACTGTTGGAAATAAGCCCTAGAGGCAATAATAGAAGCATTATTATTATATTACCTTGTTCATGATAATTGTCTTTATTCATGCTATAATTGTGTTATCCGGAAATCGTAATACATGTATGAATAATAGACACCAACATGTCCCTAGTAAGCCTCTAGTTGACTAGCTCGTTGATCAACAGATAGTCATGGTTTCCTGACTATGGACATTGGATGTCATTGATAACGACATCACATCATCAGGAGAATGATGTGATGGACAAGACCCAATCCTAAACATAGCACAAGATCGTATAGTTCGTTTGCTAGAGTTTTCCAATGTCAAGTATCATTTCCTTAGACCATGAGATCGTGTAACTCTCGGATACCATAGGAGTGCTTTGGGTGTACCAAACATCACAACGTAACTGGGTGACTATAAAGGTATACTACAGGTATCTCCGAAAGTGTCTGTTGGGTTGACACGGATCAAGACTGGGATTTGTCACTCCGTATGACGGAGAGGTATCAATGGGCCCACTCGGTAATGCATCATCATAATGAGCTCAAAGTGACCAAGTGTCTGGTCATGGGATCATGCATTACGGTACGAGTAAAGTGACTTGCCGGTAACGAGATTGAACGAGGTATTGGGATACCGACGATCGAATCTCGGGCAAGTAACATACCGATTGACGAAGGGAATTGTATACGGGGTTGCTTGAATCCTTGACATCGTGGTTCATCCGATGAGATCATCGAGGAGCATGTGGGAACCAACATGGGTATCCAGATCCCACTGTTGGTTATTGACCGGAGAGCGATCTCGGTCATGTCTACATGTCTCCCGAACCCGTAGGGTCTACACACTTAAGGTTCGGTGACGCTAGGGTTGTTTGGATATGTATATGCAGTAACCTGAATGTTGTTCGGAGTCCCGGATGAGATCCCGGACGTCACGAGGAGTTCTGGAATGGTCCGGAGGTAAAGAATTATATATAGGAAGTGCTATTTCGGCCGTCGAGACAAGTTTCGGGGTCACCGGTATTGTACCGGGACCACCGAAAGGGTCCCGGGGGTCCACCGGGTGGGGCCACCTATCCTGGAGGGCCCCATGGGCTGAAGTGGGAAGGGATCCAGCCCAAAGTTGGCTGGGGCGCCACTTCCCCTAGGGCCCATGCGCCTAGGGTGGGGGAAACCCTAAAGGGGGGCGCCCCCTTGCTTGGGGGCAAGCCCCCCACCCCTTGGCCGCTGCCCCCCTAGGAGATTGCATCTCCTAGGCCCGGCGCCTCCCCTA
This sequence comes from Triticum urartu, assembly GCF_003073215.2. Taxonomy (NCBI): domain Eukaryota; kingdom Viridiplantae; phylum Streptophyta; class Magnoliopsida; order Poales; family Poaceae; genus Triticum; species Triticum urartu. The sequence goes on from NC_053027.1 coordinate 68,121,058, forward strand.
GGCCCCCCTATATATAGTGGGGGGATGGAGGACCTCTTACCTTTGCCTTTGGTGCCTCCCTCTCCCTCTCCAACACCTCCTCCTCCTCCATAGAGCTTGGCGAAGCCCTGCCGGAGTACTGCAGCTCCATCAGCACCACGCCGTCGTGCTGCTGCTGGAGCCATCTTCCTCAACCTCTCCTTCCCCTTGCTGGATCAAGAACGAGGAGACGTCTCGCTGACCATACGTGTGTTGAACACGGAGGTGCCGTCCGTTCGGCGCTAGGATCTCCGGTGATTTGGATCACGTCGAGTACGCCTTCCTCATCCCCGTTCTTTGAATGCTTCCGCGCGTGATCTACAAAGGTATGTAGATGCAATCCGATCACTCGTTGCTAGATGAACTCCTAGATGGATCTTGGTGAAACCGTAGGAATTTTTTTGTTTTCTGCAACGTTCCCCAACAGTGGCATCATGAGCTAGGTCTATGCGTAGTTCTCTTGCACGAGTAGAACACAATTTGTTGTGGGCTTTGATGTTGTCAACTTTCTTGCCTCTACTAGTCTTATCTTGCTTCAACGGTATTGTGGGATGAAGCGGCCCGGACCAACCTTACACGTACGCTTACGTGAGACCGGTTCCACCGACTGACATGCACAAGTTGCATAAGGTGGCTGGCGGGTGTCTGTCTCTCCCACTTTAGTTGGAGCGGATTCGATGAAAAGGGTCCTTATGAAGGGTAAATAGAAGTTGACAAATCACGTTGTGGCTTTCACGTAGGTAAGAAAACGTTCTTGCTAGAACCCTTTTGCAGCCACGTAAAACTTGCAACAACAATTAGAGGACGTCTAACTTGTTTTTGCAGCAAGTGTTCTGTGATGTGATATGGCCAAAGTTGTGATGAATGATGAATGATATATATGTGATGTATGAGATGTTCATGCTATTGTAATAAGAATCACGACTTGCATGTCGATGAGTATGACAACCGGCAGGAGCCATAGGAGTTGTCTTTATTTTTTGTATGACCTGCGTGTCATTGAGAAACGCCATGTAAATTACTTTACTTTATTGCTAAACGTGTAACTGTAGTAGTAGAAGTAATAGTTGGCGAGCAACTTCATGAAGACACGATGATGGAGATCATGATGATGGAGATCATGGTGTCATGCCGGTGACAAGATGATCATGGAGCCCCAAGATGGAGATCAAAGGAGCTATGTGATATTGGCCATATCATGTCACTATTATTGTTTGATTGCATGTGATGTTTATCATGTTTCTGCATCTTGCTTACTTAGAACGACAGTAGTAAATAAGATGATCCCTCATAATAATTTCAAGAAAGTGTTCCCCCTAACTGTGCACCGTTGCGACAGTTCGTTGTTTCGAAGCACCACGTGATGATCGGGTGTTAGATTCTAACGTTCACATACAACGGGTGTAAGACAGATTTACACATGCAAACACTTAGGTTGACTTGACGAGCCTAGCATGTACAGACATGGCCTCGGAACACAGAAGACCGAAAGGTCGAGCATGAGTCGTATAGAAGATACGATCAACATGAAGATGTTCACCGATGTTGACTAGTCCGTCTCACGTGATGATCGGACACGGCCTAGTTAACTCGGATCATGTTATACTTAGATTACTGGAGGGATGTCTATCTAAGTGGGAGTTCATTGAATAATTTGATTAGATGAACTTAATTATCATGAACTTAGTCTAAAAATTTTACAATATGTCTTGTAGATCAAATGGCCAACGTAGTCCTCAACTTCAACGCGTTCCTAGAGAAAACCAAGCTGAAAGACGATGGCAGCAACTACACGGACTGGGTCCGGAACCTGAGGATCATCCTCATAGCTGCCAAGAAAGATTATGTCCTACAAGCACCGCTAGGTGACGCACCTGTTCTCCCTGCAGAACAAGACGTTATGGACGCTTGGCAGGCATGTACCGATGACTACTCCCTCGTTCAGTGCGGCATGCTTTACATCTTAGAGCCGGGGCTCCAAAAGCGTTTTGAGAGACACGGAGCATATGAGATGTTCGAAGAGCTGAAAATGGTTTTCCAAGCTCATGCCCGGGTCGAGAGATATCAAGTCTCCGACAAGTTCTTCAGCTGTAAGATGGAGGAAAACAGTTCTGTCAGTGAGCACATACTCACTATGTCTGGGTTGCATAACCACTTGACTCAGCTGGGAGTTAATCTCCCGGATGACGCGGTCATTGACAGAATCCTTCAGTCACTTCCACCGAGCTACAAGAGCTTTGTGATGAACTTCAATATGCAGGGGATGGAAAAGACCATTCCTGAAGTATTTGCAATGCTGAAATCAGCAGAGGTAGAAGTCAAAAAGGAACATCAAGTGTTGATGGTGAATAAAACCACTAAGTTCAAGAAGGGCAAGGGAAAGAAAGCTTTCAAGAAGGACGGCAAGGGAGTTGCCGCACCCGGCAAGCAAGCTGCAGGGAAGAAGCCAAAGAATGGACCCAAGCCCGAGACTGGGTGCTTTTATTGCAAGGAAAGTGGTCACTGGAAGCGGAACTGCCCCAAATACTTAGCGGACAAGAAGGCCGGCAAAACGAAAGGTATATGTGATATACATGTAATTGATGTGTACCTTACCAGTACTCGTAGTAGCTCCTGGGTATTTGATACCGGTGCAGTTGCTCACATTTGTAACTCAAAACAGGAGCTGCGGAATAAGCGGAGACTGGCGAAGGACGAGGTGACGATGCGCGTCGGGAATGGTTCCAAGGTCAATGTGATCACCGTCGGCACGCTACCTCTACATTTACCTTCGGGATTAGTTTTAAACCTTAATAATTGTTATTTAGTGCCAGCTTTGAGCATGAACATTGTATCAGGATCTCGTTTAATTCGAGATGGCTACTCATTTAAATCCGAGAATAATGGTTGTTCTATTTATATGAGAGATATGTTTTATGGTCATGCTCCGATGGTGAATGGTTTATTCTTAATGAATCTCGAGCGTAATGCTACACATGTCCATAGTGTGAGTACCAAAAGATGTAAGATTGATAATGATAGTCCCACATACTTGTGGCACTGCCGCCTTGGTCACATAGGTGTCAAACGCATGAAGAAGCTCCATGTTGATGGACTTTTAGAGTCTCTTGATTACGAATCATTTGACACGTGCGAACCATGCCTCATGGGTAAAATGACCAAGACTCCGTTCTCAGGAACAATGGAGCGAGCAACCAACTTATTGGAAATCATACATACTGATGTGTGCGGTCCAATGAGTGTTGAGGCTCGCGGTGGCTATCGTTATGTTCTCACCCTCACTGATGACTTGAGTAGATATGGGTATGTCTACTTAATGAAACACAAGTCTGAGACCTTTGAAAAGTTCAAGGAATTTCAGAGTGAGGTTGAGAATCAACATGACGGGAAAATCAAGTTCCTGCGATCAGATCGTGGAGGAGAATACTTGAGTCACGAGTTTGGCACACACTTAAGAAAATGTGGAATAGTTTCACAACTCACGCCGCCTGGAACACCTCAGCGTAATGGTGTGTCCGAATGTCGTAATCGCACTCTATTAGATATGGTGCGATCCATGATGTCTCTTACCGATTTACCGCTATCTTTTTGGGGCTATGCTTTAGAGACTGCCGCATTCACTTTAAATAGGGCTCCGTCGAAATCCGTTGAGACGACACCGTATGAATTATGGTTTGGGAAGAAACCTAAGCTGTCGTTTCTAAAAGTTTGGGGATGCGATGCTTATGTTAAGAAACTTCAACCTGAAAAGCTCGAACCCAAGTCAGAAAAATGCGTCTTCATAGGATACCCTAAAGAAACTATTGGGTATACCTTCTACCTCAGATCTGAAGGCAAGATCTTTGTTTCCAAGAATGGATCCTTTCTAGAGAAGGAGTTTCTCTCGAAAGAAGTAAGTGGGAGGAAAGTAGAACTTGATGAAGTATTACCTCTTGAATCGAAAAATGGCGCAACTCAAGAAAATGTTCCTGAGGTGCCTGCACCGACTAGAGAGGAAGTTAATGATGATGATCAAGATACTTCTGATCAAGATCCTACTGAAATTCGAAGGTCCACAAGGACACGTTCCGCACCAGATTGGTACGGCAACCCTGTCTTGGAAATCATGTTGTTAGACAACGGTGAACCTTCGAACTATGAAGAAGCGATGGCGGACCCGGATTCCGACAAATGGCTGGAAGCCATGAAATCCGAGATAGGATCCATGTATGAAAACAAAGTATGGACTTTGACTGACTTGCCCGTAGAGCGGCGAGCCATAGGAAATAAATGGATCTTTAAGAAGAAGACAGACGCGGATGGTAATGTGACCATCTATAAAGCTCGGCTTGTCGCTAAGGGTTATCGACAAGTTCAAGGGGTTGACTACGATGAGACTTTCTCACCGGTAGCGAAGCTGAAGTCCGTCCGAATCATGTTAGCAATTGCCGCATTCTATGATTATGAAATATGGCAAATGGACGTCAAAACGGCATTCCTTAATGGTTTCCTTAAGGAAGAATTGTATATGATGCAGACGGAGGGTTTTGTCGATCCTAAGTATGCTGACAAGGTATTCAAGCTCCAACGCTCAATTTATGGGCTGGTGCAAGCATCTCGGAGTTGGAACATTCGCTTTGATGAGATGATCAAAGCGTTTGGGTTTACGCAGACTTATGGAGAAGCCTGCATTTACAAGAAAGTGAGTGGGAGCTCTGTAGCATTTCTCATATTATATGTAGTTGACATACTTTTGATGGGAAATGATATAGAACTTTTGGACAGCATTAAGGCCTACTTGAATAAGAGTTTTTCAATGAAGGACCTTGGAGAAGCTGCTTATATATTAGGCATCAAGATCTATAGAGATAGATCAAGACGCCTCATAGGTCTTTCACAAAGCACATACCTTGATAAGATATTGAAGAAGTTCAATATGGACCAGTCTAAGAAGGGGTTCTTGCCTGTGTTGCAAGGTGTGAAATTGAGCTCAGCTCAATGTCCGACCATGGCAGAAGATATAGAAGAGATGAGTGTCATCCCCTATGCCTCAGCCATAGGTTCTATTATGTATGCCATGCTGTGTACCAGACTTGATGTAAACCTTGCCGTAAGTTTGGTAGGTAGGTACCAAAGTAATCCCGGCAAGGAACACTGGACAGCAGTCAAGAATATCCCGAAGTACCTGAAAAGGACTAAGGAAATGTTTCTCGTTTATGGAGGTGACGAAGAGCTCGTCGTAAAAGGTTACGTCGACGCTAGCTTCGACACAGATCTGGATGACTCTAAGTCACAAACCGGATACATGTATATTTTGAATGGTGGGGCAGTAAGCTGGTGCAGTTGCAAGCAGAGCGTCGTGGCGGGATCTACATGTGAAGCGGAGTACATGGCAGCCTCGGAGGCAGCGCATGAAGCAATTTGGGTGAAGGAGTTCATCACCGACCTAGGAGTCATACCTAATGCGTCGGGGCCGATCAAGCTCTTCTGTGACAACACTGGAGCTATTGCACTTGCCAAGGAGCCCAGGTTTCACAAGAAGACAAGGCATATCAAGCGTTGCTTCAACTCCATTCGTGAAAATGTTCAAGATGGAGACATAGATATTTGTACAGTACATACGGACCTGAATGTAGCAGATCCGTTGACTAAACCTCTCCCTAGAGCAAAACATGATCAACACCAGAATTCTATGGGTGTTCGATTCATCACAATGTAACTGGATTATTGACTCTAGTGCAAGTGGGAGACTGTTGGAAATATGCCCTAGAGGAAATAATAGAAGCATTATTATTATATTTCCTTGTTCATGATAATTGTCTTTATTCATGCTATAATTGTGTTATCCGGAAATCGTAATACATGTATGAATAATAGACACCAACATGTCCCTAGTAAGCCTCTAGTTGACTAGCTCGTTGATTAATAGATAGTCATGGTTTCCTGACTATGGACATTGGATGTCATTGATAATGAGATCACATCATTAGGAGAATGATGTGATGGACAAGACCCAATCCTAAACATAGCACAAGATCGTATAGTTCGTTTGCTAGAGTTTTCCAATGTCAAGTATCTTTTCCTTAGACCATGAGATCGTGTAACTCCCGGATACCGTAGGAGTGCTTTGGGTGTACCAAACGTCACAACGTAACTGGGTGACTATAAAGGTATACTATAGGTATCTCCGAAAGTGTCTGTTGGGTTGACACGGATCAAGACTAGGATTTGTCACTCCGTATGACGGAGAGGTATCACTGGGCCCACTCGGTAATGCATCATCATAATGAGCTCAAAGTGACCAAGTGTCTGGTCACGGGATCATGCATTACGGTACGAGTAAAGTGACTTGCCGGTAACGAGATTGAACGAGGTATTGGGATACCGACGATCGAATCTCGGGCAAGTAACATACCGATTGACGAAGGGAATTGTATACGGGGTTGCTTGAATCCTCGACATCGTGGTTCATCCGATGAGATCATCGAGGAGCATGTGGGAACCAACATAGGTATCCAGATCCCGCTGTTGGTTATTGACCGGAGAGCGATCTCGGTCATGTCTACATGTCTCCTGAACCCGTAGGGTCTACACACTTAATGTTCGGTGACGCTAGGGTTGTAGGGATATGTATATGCAGTAACCCGAATGTTGTTCGGAGTCCCGGATGAGATCCCGGACGTCACGAGGAGTTCCGGAATGGTCCGGAGGTAAAGAATTATATATAGGAAGTGCTATTTCAGCCGTCGGGACAAGTTTCGGGGTCACCGGTATTGTACCGGGACCACCGGAAGGGTCCCGGGGGTCCACCGGGTGGGGCCACCTATCCTGGAGGGCCCCATGGGCTGAAGTGGGAAGGGATCCAGCCCAAAGTTGGCTGGGGCGCCACTTCCCCTAGGGCCCATGCGCCTAGGGTGGGGGAAACCCTAAAGGGGGGGCGCCCCCTTGCTTGGGGGGCAAGCCCCCCACCCCTTGGCCGCTGCCCCCCTAGGAGATTGCATCTCCTAGGCCCGGCGCCTCCCCTAGGCCCCCCTATATATAGTGGGGGGGATGGAGGACCTCTTACCTTTGCCTTTGGTGCCTCCCTCTGCCTCTCCAACACCTCCTCCTCCTCCATAGAGCTTGGCGAAGCCCTGCTGGAGTACTGCAGCTCCATCACCACGACGCCGTCGTGCTGCTACTGGAGCCATCTTCCTCAATCTCTCCTTCCCCTTGCTGGATCAAGAAGGAGGAGACGTCACGCTGACCGTACGTGTGTTGAACACGGAGGTGCCGTCCGTTCGGCGCTAGGATCTCCGGTGATTTGGATCACGTCGAGTACGCCTTCCTCATCCCCGTTCTTTGAACGCTTCCGCGCGTGATCTACAAAGGTATGTAGATGCAATCCAATCACTCGTTGCTAGATGAACTCCTAGATGGATCTTGGTGAAACCGTAGGAAATTTTTTGTTTTCTGCAACGTTCCCCAACTTCCCCAATTTACGAGCATCGACTGATGGGTCTCTCTCTCTCTCTCACACACACACACGCGCACGTGCGCAGACGCACAAGTGGGACCCGTTGAATTATTTATTTGCTCGTGACAGCTTTTAATTAGGTTCCACTGAAATCTAACTTTTTTCTTAAGTTATTAATTGAGCTCAGTGATTTCAAAAAGTTGTCTAGAAGACTTGTTTGGGCCTTTCCGGCGTCGGTGAATGTGGGCTGAGTAAACATGTTAGGTTGTACTGTACTACACAGGCCTTTTTTCAACATCAGCAATGCAAGTGGGTCGATAGTTATACACAATATCCGGGTCAACTTGTTATTCTCCGCCCCACTGGGTTGCAAACTTTCCTAGGAGGTATGCATTAGGCTTAACAAGAAAATGGACTTTAAGAAATAATAAATGGGATGTAATTATAATAACTGGACAGTTACTATGCACCAAACGCGTAATTAGTTTGAAAATATATTATTTTTGGAATTTGAAAGTTTTAATTTCATTACTTGTTGCGCGCACAATATTTCGTTGGATTTTAGCGTAATACAACTTTATTTTGAAATTATATTTAACCTGGCCAGAAATTTCGGATAAAATTATTTCGGATCCCATCAAAATGTGGGAATTTTTTTTGAATTCTTTTTTGAGCGGTTGTTTGAAATTATTAAACGTTGTCCTAGCTAGAAGTTGGGCTGACTTTTAACAAACTGTAAATGGGCTGTAGTAAATTCCATTAGAATTAAAAAAATGGGCTATACATTCTTACAAATCGCAAATGGGCTATATATTCTCTGCCAAATCCAAGTTGTGGGCCTACTAAGTTGATGCGCACCAAGGGCTTTGTCAACTTAGTCAATATAAACGATTCTAGCTGCAGTGATCGTACGATGTCCATCCAACGGCCGTAGTGCTTCTTCAACCTCTGGTCTTCTTGCTCCAGCCGCCCAAAGCAGCGCCGGTCGTGTCGCGTGCTCCTGCCTCCCGTGGCCGCTGTGATGCCGCGGAGGCCTCACCGCCCCGTACTACTCCCATCGCCGGCCAGGCCATCCCTCTACTCACCCACACCCCCTGTTATTCTGCGGCGACGGCAGCCTCACACCGCAGCCGAACCAGTGAACCCTCGTACTCCTCTTCGCGCGGGCTTCCACTTCTGCGTCTTCCCTGGCTCCGCGTCGTCCCCTTCCTAGGCCTCGCCGTCGTCCAGACCACCGCCCTGGTGCTCTCGGCACGGCGTGGTCAACATGGTCTGTAAGTGCATCTAGTGCCACCCCTAGCTGTTTTTGGAGTATTGACGACAAACCTGGTCGAGGGACTAATGTGTTTGTGAGAATTGCAGGATAACACAGGTAGAAGTCCCTCATTAATTCAGTTTTCCTACCAGAGATGACCCCTAAAAATGTATGAAGACATTGAAGTCAAAGGTGGTATGTGAAGACATTCACATTGAAGACTATGATAAGAGAAGACATCGCGTGAAGACTATGGAGCATGAAGACTTAGCAGTTTCGTCGTTCTGTGTTTTTCCTTGTTGAGTCATAGGAACCACCGTACTGTTAAGTGGGGTCCAAGAGAACCAGTCAGAATGACTGAAGTGATGCTTAACCAAAATCCTATGTCTTCGAGTGAAGACTATGAGAGCAAATCTTGTCTAGAGTTGGATAAGTAGCTTTGCTTGTAGCCCAATTAAAGTTATCGTGTGTGTTTGAAATCTGACCGTTGGAACACGTGTCAGTTCCTTAGTGACCAAAGGTCATTTAGGACAAATCAGGTCGGGTTGCCTAGTGGCTATAAATAGCCCACCCCCTACAACCATAAACGGTTGGCTGCTCAGAGTTAGTGCACGGCTTTTGTCGTTTGAGAGCAACCCACCTCGAAGCCTTTGAGAGAGAATTCCTTGCGAGGATAAAGCCCTAAACACCCAGAGCCAAAGAGTGTTAGGCATCACTTAAGTCTTCCTGTCTGTGTGATCTGAAGACTTATTACACTTGAGGACTGTGAATCCTCCAGCCGGTTAGGCGTCGCGTTCTGAGCATCCAAGAGTCATTGTGGATCGCCGGTGAACGAAGTCTGTGAAGGTTTGGAAGTCTACCTTGAAGACTTACCCAGAGTGATTGGGCGAGGACTGGGTGTCCTTAGCTCAAGGGGAATAAGGTGAAGACGAGGTCTTCTGAGCTGAATCTCAGCCTCCCTAACTAGACGTACAGTTGTCACAGCAACTGGAACTGGTCCAACAAATCATTATCTTCAACGAGTCACTGGTTTCATCCTTCCCTTCCCTTCCCTTTACTTACTGTTGGTCCTTGTGAAGTCATTGTATGATTGCTTTATCTTTTGTCTTCACTGAGTGACTGCTTGTTCTGATTGGCTTCACAATACCTTCCTACCTGATCTTTACTGCCTAGCTGCTATTAGTCATTGTGATTTCACTCCAATGAATACTTGACTATGGTTTGCCAAGTGTAGTCTATTCCGCTGCATGGTAATAGGTTTATTTCTAATGTTTGTCTTCGAAACTTCCATGTTTTGAAGACGTTCATAAAAATCGCCTATTCACCCCCCCCCCCCTGAGGGAGTCCTGGATTAGGGGGTGTCCAGATGGCCGGACTATACCTTCAGCCGGACTCCTGGACTATGAAGATACAAGATTGAAGACTTCTTCCCGTGTCCGGAAGGGACTTTCCTTGGTGTGGAAGGCAAGCTTGGCGATACAGATATGTAGATCTCCTACCATTGTAACCGACTTTGTGTAACCCTAACCCTCTCCGGTGTCTATATAAACCGGAGGGTTTTAGTCCGTAGGACAACATACACAACAACAACCATACAATAGGCTAGCTTCTAGGGTTTAGCCTCTCCGATCTCGTAGTAGATCTACTCTTGTGCTACCCATATCATCAATATTAATCAAGCAGGACGTAGGGTTTTACCTCCATCGAGAGGGCTCGAACCTGGGTAAAACTTCGTGTCCCTTGCCTCCTGTTACCATCCGGCCTAGACGCACAATTCGGGACACCCTACCCGAGATCCGCCGGTTTTGACACCGACATTGGTGCTTTCATTGAGAGTTCCTCTATGTCGTCGCCGTCAGGCTTGATGGCTCCTACGATCATCAATGGCGATGCAGTCCAGGGTGAGACCTTCCTCCCCGTACAGATCTTCGTCTTCGTCGGCTTCGCACTGCGGGCCAATTCACTTGGCCATCTGGAGCAGATCGAAAGTTATGCCCCTGGCCGTCGGGTCAGATTTGGAAGCTCAAACTACACGGCTGACATCCGCGGGGACTTGATCTTCGACGGATTCGAGCCACTGCCGAGCGCGCTGCACTGTCACGACGAGCATGATCTAGCTCTGCCGCCAAACAGTGCCCTGGAGGCCGCACCCGCATCGGCTTCGACCCTTAATTCGGAGCCAACGGCGCTAATCGAGGATGGGTGGTTGGACGCCGCCTCGGGGGTTGCAATCCCAACGGCGATCGAGCCGAACACCAGCCCCGCACTCTGCGAGACTCGTGACTCCAAGGAGCCGGACTGCAAACCCTCCGCGCCCCTGCCGATCAAATCCGATTGGGCGCCGATCATGGAGTTTACTGCCACGGACATCTTTCAACACTCGCCTTTCGGCAATATTCTAAAGACACTGAAGTCTCTCTCTTTATCAGGAGAGCCCTGGCCGGACTACGGTCAGCAAGGTTGGGATTCGAACGATGAAGAAATTCAAAACCCACCCACCACCCACTTTGTAGCCACTATCGATGACTTAACCGACATGCTCGACTTCGACTCCGAAGACATCGACGGTATGGATGCCGATGAAGGAGACGATGAAGAACCAGCGCCTATCAGGCCCTGGAAAGCCACCTCGTCATATGACATATACATGGTGGACACCCCAAAAGAAGGAGATGGCGATGGAACAGCGGAGGATGATCCCTCCAAAACAGCCTAAGCGCCGGCGTCAGTGGCGCCGCTCAAAATCCCGCCAAAACAAATACGATGATTCCAGCACGGGAGATAATAATACTCCGGAAAGTGCAGAAGAAAACCCCCTCCAGCAAGATTTAGCACAGGAGGATGGAGAAACCAGCCCTCATGAGAGAGCGACAGACAGAGAGGTCGAGGACGATAATTATACGCCTCCCTCCGAAGACGAGGCAAGCCTCGACGACGACGAATTCGTCGTGCCAGAGGATCCCATCAAGCAAGAGCGTTTTCAATGCAGGCTTATAGCCATGGCAAGAAGCCTTAAGAAAAAACAGCAACAGCTTAGAGCTGATCAAGATTTGCTAGTCGACAGTTGGACTGAAGTCCTTGCGGCCGAAGAGCATAAACTCGACCGCCCCTCCAAGAGCTACCCAAAGCGCAGGTTGCTACCCCGATTAGAGGAGGAAGCACTTGATGCGGCTGACCGGCCACCTCGTGGCCACGACAGAGAGGCCTCTCGGCCCTCCACTCAAGCCGCACCCCGTACCAAGGCACGGGAATATGCGCCGGACTTACGAGATATGTTGGAGGACAAGGCAAGGCAAACAAGATCGATCTACGGATCGCGTGGGCGCCCCATGGCTCGAGACGGTAACCGTCACGCCGGCCACAAATTCGGCAGGGCCGAACACAGTAGACAAAGCTCATTGGAGATACATCGTGATATAGCCCAGTACAGAGGCGCCGCACACCCACTATGCTTCACAGACGAAATAATGGATCATCAAATTCTCAAGGGTTTCAAACCCGTAAATATCGAATCATATGATGGCACAACAGATCCTGCGGTATGGATCGAGGATTATCTCCTTCATATCCACATGGCCCGCGGCGATGATTTCCATGCCATCAAATACCTCCCACTCAAGATTAAAGGACCAGCTCGGCATTGGCTTAACAGCTTGCCAACAGGATCAATCAGTTGTTGGGAGGACCTGGAAGCCGCATTCCTCGACAATTTCCAGGGCACATATGTGCGACCCCCAGACGTCGATGACCTAAGTCACGTAATTCAGCAGCCAGAGGAATTGGCCAGGCAATTCTGGACACGATTCCTAACAAAGAAAAATCAAATAGTCGACTGTCCAGACGCTGAGGCCCTAGCAGCCTTCGAGCACAATATCCGTGACGAGTGGCTTGCCCGGCACCTTGGACAGGAAAAGCCGAAGTCTATGGCAGCACTCATGACACTCATGACCCGCTTTTGTGCAGGAGAAGACAGCTAGCTTGCTCGTAGCAACAATATGACCAAGAACCCTGGTAATTCAGATACCAGGGACAATAGTGGCAGGTCACGTCGCAACAAGCAGAAGCGCCGCATTAATGGTGACAATGCTGAGGATACGGCAATTAATGCCGGATTCAGAGGCTCTAAATCCGGTCAGCGGAAAAAGGCATTCAAAAGGAATCCTAGGGGCCCATCCAGTTTGGACCGAATACTCGACCGCTTGTGCCAGATACATGGCACCCCCGAAAAGCCGGCCAATCACACCAACAGGGATTGTTGGGTGTTCAAGCAGGCAGGCAAGTTAAGCGCCAAAAATGAAGACAAGGGGCTGCATAGCGATGACGACGAGGAGCCCCAACCGCCGAACAACAGTGGACAGAAGGGTTTTCCCCCACAAGTGCGTACGGTGAACATGATATACGCAACCCACGTCCCCAAAAGGGGGCGGAAGTGCGCGTTAAGGGACGTATACGAGGTAGAGCCAGTCGCCCCAAAGTTCAACCCATGGTCCTCCTGCCCGATCACCTTTGATCGAAGGGACCATCCCACTAGCATCCGTCATGGCGGATTCGCCGCATTGGTTCTAGACCCAATTATTGACGGATTTCATCTCACTAGAGTCCTTATGGACGGCGGCAGCACCTAAACCTGCTTTACCAGGATACAGTGTGGAAAATGGGCATAGATCTCTCGAGGATTAAGCCCACCAAAACGACCTTTAAAGGCGTAATACCAGGTGTAGAGGCCAACTGTACAGGCTCAGTCACACTTGAAGTGGTCTTCGGATCTCCGGATGATTTCTGAAGCGAGGAGTTAATCTTCGACATAGTCCCATTCCGCAGTGGCTATCACGCACTGCTCGAGCGAACCGCATTCGCCAAGTTTAATGCGGTACCGCACTACGCATATCTTAAGCTCAAAATGCCAGGCCCTCGAGGAGTAATTACGGTCAATGGAAACACCGAACGCTCCCTCCGAATGGAGGAGCACACGGCGGCCCTTGTAGCAGAAGTACAAAGCAGCCTCTCCAGGTAGTTCTCCAGTCCGGCCATTAAACGACCGGACACCGTCAAGCGCGCCCGGAGTAACCTACAACAAGACCGCCTGGCATGACCCGTGCAGGCATAGCAATGCGGCCCCAACCCCAGCCCTCGCAAAAATGCGATACCAGTACTTCGCGTACATAACTACGCTCTAGAAATACCATGGGTACAGGGGGAGGGGCACCATCACGGCACGCCCGAAACACCGCTTAAACTGCACCAGGGGCTGCCGATTTTTTAAATTTTCTCTTACTTTCAGGACTCCACTCTTCGGAAGGCCCGTTCGGCAGTTCAATTGCCGAACAAACGATGCAAGAACCAGGGAAGCAGACAAGCCACGCCGCATTACGGAACTCCTAGGTGGTCTCTATCACGAGCAGTATACCTATTTCGCATACTATTCCGCAGCTTGCCCCTGGAACGGACACGTTAAATAGTCCAACCTTTTGCTTATCGCATTATTTGTATCATTCTGCTTTGATCGCAGCCCTCTTTAATAAACAATGCATAGCTTTTGTCTACTTTTGCATTACTCTTTTTTTCAATATATGTTCCTTAACGACATGTTGCATCCGTACACTTTGGTACGACGAAAATATGCCAGGGGCTTTAGTACCCCTCAATATGGTGTGAGAAGTCCGAACACTTTAACAAGTGCGGCACCCCGAACTTATAGCATTATATGCATCGGCTCCGAATCATGTCTTGGGTCAATAGTTGGGTTTGCCCGGCTCCTATGTTTTGGTGTCTTACGTTCCGCTATATCGGCTAAGGTAGCACTAGGAGAACCACTGCGACTGTGCCCCAGTTGAGCTGGGTCGAGCACCTCAGTGGAGAAAGCTAAAACTGACTGTCATGATGAAGCGAGAGCTGGTCGCTGTTCGAGAGGTTTTTCGAGTCCCTAAAGACTTATGCCGCTTAGAGCGAGGAGCCGGCTCTGTCCGGCCAAGGCGTGGATAGCACCCCGAACTCGGTCTTCCGAATACCAGGGGCTTCGCCAAAAATTAAAATTATAGAATTCTATGGCTAAGTGAGAGTGTTCACGCATTATAGTACGATTGCCTTGTTCGTTGGGCTGAGCGCCTCCCTCGAAGGACCCAAACATGGGAAAAAGAGCGCTCAGGTTTATCCCCGAACACCCCAGCACTAGCGGCACGGGGGCAGAAGCCGACGACTTGCCATCTCTCAGAATTAATAAACAGCCGAACAGAAGGTAATATTTTAAATTCCAACAGCATTGCTTAGCGCATATGAACAAGTTTTCAGCGCACAGGACAAAACGAGCAAGTTTCACTCAAAAATTACATCCCTAGAACATTCATCCGCCACAAGGCAGGCACCCTTCAGAACATCCTTATAATAATTCTCGGGCTTGCGATGCTCTTTCCCTGGCGGTGGCCCGTCCTTCACAAGCTTCTCAGCATCTAGCTTGCCCCAGTGCACCTTAGCACGGGCAAGGGCCCTACGGGCACCTTCAATGCAGACGAAGCGCTTGATGACTTCGAGCCTTGGACAGGCCTCCACCAGCCGCCGCACCAGCCCGAAATAGCTCCCAGGCAGAGCCCCTCTAGGCCACAGCCGAACTATGAGGCCCTTCATGGCCTATTCGGCCGCCTTGTGGAGCTCGACCAGTTGCTTCAGCTGGTCGCTCAGGGGCACGGGGTGTCCGGCCTCAGCATACTGAGACCAGAACACCTTCTCCGTCGAGCTGCCCTCCTCGGCTCGATAGAATGCGGCGGCATCGGACACACTCCGGGGAAGATCTGCGAACGCTCCTGGAGAGCTCCGGATTCGGGTAAGTAACAAGTAACTCACGTTTATGTGTTTGCTTTGCATAAAGAATGCCTTACCCGCCGCTATCTTCTTCACCTCATCCAACTCCTGGAGGGTCTTCTGGGATTCGGCCTTGGCAGACTTGGCATTTTCAATAGCCACCGCGAGCTCGGACGCTCGCGTCTTTGAGTCAAGCTCCAAACTCTCATGTTTTTCCATGAGAGCTTGGAGCTCTTGCCGTACCTTGCCAACCTCGGCCTCATACTTCTCCCGCTCGCTGCGCTCCATGGACGCCCTCTTCTCGGCCTCGACCAGCGCTTGCTTAAGGGTCGCCAACTCAGACGTGGCCCCTACAATAGCCACGATAATCCTGTCATTTTTTGCAATTGCACCTCTTTATATATATTTGAACAAGGTATTTCTTACCTTCATTGTCCTCGAGCTGCTTCTTGGCACGCCCGAGCACTTGCTCGGACCGCTCGAGGTTCTGCTTTAGCGTGTCCACTTCCGCAGTCAGTGCGGCGGACGCAAGCAGAGAAGCCTGCATACACATATTGACTCCTTTTTGTTAGACTCCTGTGAATTTTATTTGATCCTCTATTCGGCTTTTCTTCCCGAACGCCAAACAGAGCATCAGGGGCTACTGTCTATGCGGTAATATTATTTACACATTCTTTACTTACCTCAAAGCCTGTTAAAAGGCTAGTAAAAGCTTCAGTCAGTCCGCTCTTGGCGGACTGAACCTTCTGGACCACCGCACTCATTATGGTGCGGTGCTCCTCGTCGATGGAGGCGCCTTGGAGCGCCTCCAACAGATTGTCCGGTGCCTCCGGTTGGACGGGGGTCACCGGCACGGTGGGCTTGCTCCTCTTGGAAGAAGGTCCCCCGCCGGACTCTGGATCCTTTGAAGGTTCCAGAGCGGTGTCCGGCCTAGAGCCGGACTTGGAGCCCTGGGGGGTTTCATCCCCTTTACTCCTGGAGTCCGGGAGGTCGCCTTGTGGCGCCTCTAGGACCACCTCCTCCCAGCTTGGAACCTGTTGGGACAACACTTTGGTGTCGTCCGTAGGGCGGGGGGAGGAAGCTGTCGGAAGCGAGTTCACATCCGACGAGTCTAGTGAGCCACTCGACGACGCGTCGAGCCGGTCTTTGGGTGGGCTGCATAAACATATTCGACATAAGGGAAAGCTGTGCAATAAACGAATACTATGAATTACTCTGGTATCCGGATACTTACGATTTTGCCAGGGGCTTGGCCCTGGGCGGCCACTCCTCTCCGCCGTCGTCGGCGTCGGTGGAGTAGTCCGGAGGAAGGGTTTTCCCCTTCTTGGACCCTCCGGCCTCCCTAGAGAGGGCGGCCTTCCTTTTCTTCCCTCCTCCCGCTGGAGGGGGAGAGGTCTCTTCTTCTTCCTCCTCGTCTTCACGGGAGGAATACGCCTCGGAACCGTCGGATGATGGATCCGACACCTCCTGGCGCCGGGCACTCTTTCGAGTCCCCATGGCCTTTTTCGCGGCCTTCTTCTCCGGCACCACATAGGGTGCCGGAACCAGCAGCTTCGCCAAGCGAGCATCCACTGGGCCTTCGGGCAAAGGAGCCGGACAGTTGATCTGTCCGGACGTCACCTGCCAATCCTGTCAAAGGTAAGGGAGCTTAGATCCCGCATGGAGTCAAACTATGAAAAACTGATACCTTATAAAAGGAAAAAACAGCTTACCGCATGAGCGTGACGCTGCATACTGAATCCGCGATCCTCGGTAGCGGATGCGGGGGCCTCGGCACCCTTGAAAAGCACCTTCTAGGCATCTTCATACGTCGTGTCGAAGAGCCTGTTCAGAGTTTGGTGCCGCGCTGGGTCGAACTCCCACAGGTTGAAAGCCCGTTGTAGACACGGGAGGATCAGGCGGATGAGCATAACCTGGACTACGTTGACAAGTTTGAGCGTCTTGTCCACCAGGGTTTGGATGCATGTTTGGAGTCCGGTCAGCTCTCCTTTTTTACCCCACGACAGGCCCGTCTCCTTCCAGGAGGTGAGCCGCGTAGGGGGTCCGGATCGAAACTCGGGGGATGCGACCCATTCGGGGTCACACGGCTCGGTGATGTAAAACCACCCCGATTGCCACCCCTTCAGGGTCTCCACAAAGGAGCCCTCGAGCCATAAGACGTTGGCCATCTTGCCCACCATGGCGCCTCCGCACTCCGCCTGGTTGCCGCGCACCACCTTCGGCTTGACATTGAAAGTCTTGAGCCATAGGCCGAAATGGGGGCGGATGTGGAGGAAAGCCTCGCACACGACGATAAACGCCGAGAAGTTGAGGACAAAGTTCGGGGCCAGATCGTGGAAATCCAGGCCATAGTAGAGCATGAGCCCCCGGACAAATGGGTGAAGAGGGAACCCAGTCCGCGGAGGAAATGGGGGAGGAACACCACCCTCTCATGGGGCCTAGGGGTGGGGATGAGCTGCCCCTTTTCGGGAAGCCGGTACGCAATGTCGTTAGACAAGTATCCGGCCTTCCTCAGTTTTTTGATGTGTCCCTCCGTGACGGAGGAGACCATCCACTTGCCTCCCGCTCCGGACATGGCTGGAGAAGGTTGAGGTGGGGAGTGCGGACTTGGGCGCTGGATCTCGAGTGCGCGAGAATGGATAAGCAAGGGAGGAAGAAGGCGTAGGTGAAAAGGTGGATCCTTATCCCCTTATATGGGTGGACGCAACTACGTGTCCCCACCAGCCTGGAAAAACTCGCTTATCTCCAAGCGCCATAATCAATGGTGCGGTTGGGTTACCCATGCCCGTATTGATGAGAATCCCGGAATAAGGGGACACGATCTCTGCTTTAACAAGACGTGCCAAGGAAACCACCTCGCATGACGCGCTGAGGTGGGATAATGAAACGACTCGGATAAAGGCTTGGCCGTGGTGTGTCACACTACGGAATACGTCAGCAGATTAGATTTGTGTAAATATTATTATCTCTACGGCAATATGTGGAAACTTATTTTGCAGAGCCGGACACTATCTTTGTGTTCAAAATCTTCTATGAAGTACTTGGAGGAGGAACCCGCCTTGCAATGCCGAAGACAATCTGCGCGCTGGACTCGTCGTCATTGAAGCCTGGTTCAAGGGCTACTGAGGGAGTCCTAGATTAGGGGGTGTCCGGATGGCCGGACTATACCTTCAGCCGGACTCCTGGACTATGAAGATACAAGATTGAAGACTTCGTCCCGTGTCCGGAAGGGACTTTCCTTGGCTGGAAGGCAAGCTTGGCGATACGGATATGTAGATCTCCTACCATTGTAACCAACTTTGTGTAACCCTAACCCTCTCTGGTGTCTATATAAACCGGAGGGTTTTAGTCCGTAGGACAACATACACAACAACAATCATACCATAGGCTAGCTTCTAGGGTTTAGCCTCTCCGATCTCGTGGTAGATCTACTCTTGTACTACCCATATCGTCAATATTAATCAAGCAGGACGTAGGGTTTTACCTCCATCAAGAGGGCCCGAACCTGGGTAAAACTTCGTGTCCCTTGCCTCCTGTTACCATCCGGCCTAGACGCACAGTTCGGGACCCCATACCCGAGATCCGCCGGTTTTGACACCGACACCCCCCCTCTAGTCGATCACTAGCACTTTCAATTGGTATCAGAGCAAGGTACTCCCTTGTTCTGTGTGATTCGGTTTAACCACCTGGAGTTTTAGCTATGTCGACTGCAGGGATAATTAAAGTCTCTGCTGCGTGCCCCGTCTTCGATGGAACTGAATATCCCTACTGGAAGAATAAGATGCGCATGCATCTTGAAGCCATTGATGTCGACCTATGGTATGTCGTCAAGAATGGCGTTCCCAAGGCTGGTGAAGGTGTCACCGCTGCTGATGTCAAGAAGTTCGTTCAACTGGACTCCACTGCTAAGAACATCATTTGTGGTCATCTGACCAAAGGACAGTATGGCCATGTGAGTGCTTTGGAAACATCTAAGCTAGTCTGGGACTGGCTCTCCAAGGTCAACGAAGGCGTCTCAACCTAGAGAGATCAGAGAATCAGTGTCCTTCGCAACCTCTTCAACCGCTTCAAGATAAATGATAATGAGAATGTTCAGCTCACGTTTGATCGACTCACTGACATCACAAATGAGCTTCAAGCCCTCGGCGCCACTGAGATCACCAAGCATGAAGTCGTCAAGACACTCCTGGGATCACTTGACAGCTCGTTTGACACCCTAGCCCTAATGATTCAAGAATGTCCTGACTTCAAGACACTCGATCCGTCTGACATACTTGAGAGGCTCGACACACACGAGTTTCAGCTTTCTGAGAAAAGAGACATCTACGGTCCCAACTATGGGCGAACTCGTGCCTTGAAGGCAAAAGCTGTCTCCTCATCTGAAGAAGAGTCTGACAGCAGTTCTGATGATCCTGAAGACATTGGAAAGGAGCTTGCTATGCTTGTGAAGAAGTTCCAAAAATTCACCAAGAAGAAAGGCTTCAGAAATTCCTCACGATCAAGCTCAAGGAATGATGAAGCTTCTGCTCATGACTACAAGAAGAGAACATGCCACAAGTGCAAGAAACCTGGCCACTACATCTCTGAGTGTCCGCAGTGGGACAATGAGAATAAGAAGAAAAAGAAGAGCAAGGAGTATGATTTTGACGACAAGAAGAAGAAGAAATACTCAACGTCTTCTTCCAAGTCCTCCTCAAAGTCTTCATCACACAAGAAGAGCTCATCTGGCAAGGCACGTGCGTTTGTTGGCAAGGAAATGGATTCAGAGGAGGAGTCCGCTTCTGAGGAGGCGGAGGTGGAGTCTGAGGAAGAGTCCGATTCTGGCGTTGCGAGTCTGGCTACAGCATACGTTGCCAAGTCCATCTTCAACACCGAAGACAATGACTCCGTCACCCACACCAATGCAAATGAAAAGGACTACTCCGCTCCTACCTACTGCTTCATGGCACGCGGTGCCAAGGTAAACACACGCACTACTCACTATCAAACTTCTAGTGAAGATGACTCTGATTGTGGTTCCAAACCTAGCTACAAAACACTTGCTAAAATTGCAACTGAACAACAGAAAGCTATGGAACATATTCAAAAACTGTTAGACAAAAGCGATGACCTGTTAGACACTGAAATGACTCTATCTCGGTCCTTAATTGAAGACATAAAAAATCTTCACATTAAGTATGAGGAACTTGAAAGTCGTCATGAAACGCTCTCAACAACTCATGAAAAGCTTTCCTATGATTATCTTCAAAGGAAGCAAGATCTTGAGAAATTGAGAGTGGCTCATGAAGATCTTCAAAAGGAAAACGAGTCACTTCGCGCCAAACAGATCAGTTCAGCTCAGGAAGGATTTGTACCACCATGTATTAAATGTATTGAGCATGACAACGCTACTTCTGTTTCTGGTTGTTCTATTACAGCTACTATTGCAATATCTTCAACTGCTGATGTGCCAACTAACCCCTCTGCTGAGGATGCCACTACTATTGCTGATGACAATGCTAGGTTGAAGACATTGCTTGAAATAGGGATGTTCAAAAGTCTCAAAGGGCATCAGACACTATGTGATGTCCTCAAAAGGCAGATCCTAAACCGAAACCCCAGGAAAGAGGGTGTTGGGTTCGAAAGGAAAATGAATGCTGATGGCTCTTACTGGAAACCTGAGCAGTACCCCAAAACCACATGGGTTGCTGCAAATCCCATTGTTATTGATGAATCCTTTGATGCAAAATATAAACTATTTAAGAATCAGAATGGTGAAGTGTTTGCCCGGTATATTGGTACTAACTGCAGGAATGGGCCGCCTATGAAGAAGGTCTGGGTGCCGAAAAGGTGTTTGGAGAATCTTCCTGTGAATGTCGTCATGACACCACAAGTGAAGAAGACAAACCCCAGACCACAGGCTTCATACGGCCCAAAGGCTTCATATAGACAGAGGACTCACCTGAGTCGCACTAATGCAAATGTTTTGCAGGGAAGCCATACTCAGGCCTATGAATATGAGCGCGGTTCATCAAACCGCCATGTTCATAAGACCAAGAACTATTCTGCTTATTCTTATGAGTACTATTGTCCACCTGCAAGAATTTTTGCTAGGGCTCCAAAGCCAAAGTTCTTAGATGCTGCACTTAGACTCATTGCTTCGAAGCCACCCTTGAAGATGTGGGTGGCTAAGAAAGCTTAACTCTCTTTTGCAGGGAAAGGTCTCCAGCCAAAAACCAAAATCGTCTGACGCTATTGCTGGGGACCTTAAACATCTTGTAGGGCGCAAGATCAAATGCCCAAATGGTCTTATTATGTACTTTGTTCCTGAGTCGCTTGCTACTTGCCCTATCAGTCCTAATCTCGATCTAAGTTTTCATAATCCACTGGCTCGTCAAATGTTTTTGCTTCACAATTCTCTTTGTGAAGCCTATCCCCCTAACTGCACTGTAGGGTACGACACCAGCTGCTTCAGAATGGATTATTGATAGTGGTTGTATCAATCACATGACTGGCAAGCAAAGCCTTCTTATGGACTCAACCTTACGTCCATCTAACAAAAGTCACATCACATTTGCTGGCACTGGTAAAAGTAAGGTATTGGGTCTAGATAGAGTTGCAATCTCAAAGGATCAACACATGGATAAAGTCATGCTTGTTGAATCCCTTGGTTTCAACTTAATGTCTGTCTCAATGCTTTGCGATTTAAACATGATTTTAATGTTTGGAAAATATCGTTGCCTTGTTCTAATGGAATCTGACAAGTCTCTAGTGTTTGAAGGGTATCGGAAAGATGATTTGTACATGGTAGATTTCTCCGCAGGACCACAACTTGCCGTATGTCTTCGAGCAAAAGCTTCAGAATGCTGGCTCTGGCATCGGAGGCTAGGCCATGCTGGCATGAGGAACTTGCACACTCTTGCAAGAAAGAAGCATGTCATAGGCATCGAGGGCGTCAAGTTCAAGAAGGGTCACTTATGCGGTGCCTGTGAAGCAAGAAAGATGACGAGGGCCAAGCATCTCTCGAAGACAATCATGACAACGACTCAACCCTTCGAACTGCTCCACATGGACCTTTTCGGTCCCACTCATTACTCAACTCTTACTACTACTGCTTGTCTCTATGGCTTTGTCATTGTTGATGATTATTCAAGATATATTTGGGTGCATATAATCCTCTACAAGACTGAAGTGCAGGATGTCTTCAGACGCTTCGCCAATCGAGCCATGAACAACTATGGTGTCAAGATAAAGCACATCAGAAGTGACAATGGCACTGAATTCAAGAACACTGGGCTAGATACATATCTTGATACTTTGGGCATCACACATGAATTCTCAGCTCCGTACACGCCACAGCAGAATGGCGTCGTCGAACGCAAGAACAGAACACTTATTGAGATGGCTCGGACGATGCTTGATGAATACAAGACTCCAAGAAAATTATGGCCTGAAGCCATTGATACTGCATGCCATATCATCAACCGTGTTTATCTTCACAAGCTTCTGAACAAGACTTCCTATGAGCTCCTTACTGGCAAGAAGCCAAATGTCAGTTACTTCAGAGTATTTGGTGCCAGGTGCTGGATCAAGGATCCACATCACACTTCAAAATTTGCACCAAAAGCACATGAAGGTTTTATGGTTGGATATGGAAAGGATTCGCACTCCTACAGAGTCTTCAACCTCTTTCACTATAAAGTGGTTGAAACTGTGGATGTGCGGTTCGATGAGACTAACGGCTCGCAAAGAGAGCACCTGCCAAATGTGCTTGATGAAGTTCCATCCAGTGAATCAATCAAACTTATGGGAACTGGAGAAATCATACCTTCTGAAGCTCAGCTTTAAGAGGAACTTATCATCTTCGGACCTGATCAACCCGAAGACAATGCTCAGCCTGAAGACAATCCTTCTAACGATGAAAATGATCGGTAAGAGCAAAATATTCGTCCTGTACATCCTCATGTTGCAAATGAAGTGCAGATTGAGAGAATAATTTATAGCATCAATGCACTAGGTCCACTCACTTGTTCAAGGGCAACATAGCTAGCAAATTTCTGTGGACACTTCGCATTTGTCTCAATATCTGAAACCAAGAAAGTTGATGAAGCCTTCATGGAACCTGAATGGATTCAAGCTATGCAAGAAGAGCTTCAACAGATTGAGCTGAATAATGTATGGGAACTGGTTAAGCGTCCTGATCCTCGCAAGCACAATATAATAGGCACCAAATGGATATATCGCAACAAGCAAGATGAGCATGGTCAAGTTGTCAGAAACAAAGCTCGTCTCGTTGCTCAAGGATATACTCAAGTTGAAGGGATTGACTTCGATGAGACATTATGCTCCTGTGGCTAGACTTGAAGCCATAGCATACTGCTGGCCTATGCAAATCATCATAACATTCTTCTGTATCAAATGGATGTGAAGAGCGCTTTTCTCAATGGCAAGATTGAAGAAGAAGTGTATGTTGCACAACCGCCTCGCTTTGAAGATCCAAAACATCCTGAATGGTGTACAAGCTCAACAAGGCACTGTATGGCCTCAAACAAGCCCCTCGGGCTTGGTATGACACACTCAAAGACTTCCTGAAGAGCAAAGGCTTCAAACCTGGTTCCCTCGACCCCACTCTCTTCACGAAGACATATGATGGTGAACTGTTTGTGTGCCAAATATATGTGGATGACATTATCTTCGGCTGCACCAATCAGAAATACAGTGAAGAGTTTGGACATATGATGCAAGAGCAATATCAGATGTCCATGATGGGTGAGCTGAAGTTCTTCCTTGGTCTTCAAATACGTCAGCAACGCAATAGCATCTTTATATCTCAAGA
The DNA here is from genome assembly GCF_003073215.2 of Triticum urartu. Lineage (NCBI taxonomy): Eukaryota > Viridiplantae > Streptophyta > Magnoliopsida > Poales > Poaceae > Triticum > Triticum urartu. The sequence goes on from NC_053027.1 coordinate 68,145,376, forward strand.
GAAATACCTCAAAGATTGCCTGAAGAAATTTGGAATGCAAGATTGCAAAGGCTACACGACACCAATACCAGCCAAACATCATCTGGGTCCCGACGACAATGGTAAAGAGTTCGATCAAAAGGTATACCGCTCCATGATTGGTTCCTTACTTTATTTAGGTGCATCTAGGCCAGATACCATGCTTAGTGTTTGCATGTGTGCCTGGTTCCAAGCGGCACCAAAGGAATCGCATCACTTAGCTGTGAAGCGAATTGTCAGATATTTGGCTCACACCCCAACACTAGGATTATGGTATCCAAAGGGCTCAGAGTTTGATCTAGTTGGATTCTCGGATGCTGATTATGCTGGTGACAAGGTGGATCGCAAGTCTACATCAGGCACATGTCATTTTCTGGGACGATCACTTGTATGTTGGTCTTCAAAGAAGCAGAACTGTGTATCTCTCTCCACTACTGAATCTGAATACATTGCTGCTGGATCTTGCTGCGCTCAGCTTCTATGGATGAAGCAAACACTCAAAGACTATGGCATTCACCTGAAGCAAGTACCACTCTACTGCGACAACGAAAGCGCCATCAAGATTGCCAACAACCTAGTTCAGCACTCGAAGACAAAGCACATTGAAATTCGTCATCACTTTCTCAGAGATCATGTTGTGAAGGAAGATATTGATATCATACACGTCAACACTGAAGAGCAATTGGCAGATATCTTCACCAAGCCCTTGGATGAGAATAGGTTTTTCCAGTTACAGTGTGAGCTAAATATCTTGGAATCCTCAAATGTCCTGTGATCAGGCACACATCCTAACACTTATGCATGTTGATGACTTAGATGTGCAACACACGAAGTAAAGTATATCTTCAATCAATGAAGACTTACATTCTGAGTGTGAATACATTAACGTGGAATTTGACTTCGGAGCGCCACGATAATTGTGCGCCGTGTCTGGGTCTAATACTTCCTATACGGTGGGTAACGCCACCACCAAATTCTTCTGTTTGAAGTATTTTACACATGGCGTTACATGTGCTATGTCTTCACATTTTGTTTGTCTTCATTTTCAACTTGTCTTCATGATTATCTTCACTATGTTGACTTGATTGTCCTCTGATATATACATACTAGTGTTCTGTCCTCTACAACATTCACTTATAGCTACGTCTTCCTTGTTGAATCTTTTGAACTAAGTGAATGTGATCGGACCCTAATCTCTCTATGCTTTCTATCTCAAACTCTATCTATCCAAATCATATGCATTCTATTGAAACTGTCGAATGTCTTCTCTGCGTCCTAGTCAGCAGAAGATACAGAGACAAACATTAAGTCTGTTTTCAATGCTAATTCCTTCACCTGAAACCCGGAGAAGTGGGAACGACCACCCGACAATCCAGGCGTGCGTGGGAACGTGGAACAACCTCCGATATTTTGCATGATGGCCACGTGTCCTTCAGATGTGAATTGCCAGGGGCACCTGTGTAATAACACTGTGTCGTCCCTGTCCCTATAAATACACGCCTCAACACAGTCATTATCCTTTCTTCCACTCTCGCACAAACCCTAGCGCCACCGCTAGCCCTCGATGACGTTGGCGACGAAGCGCTTAGCTGCCGCGACCTCACTGACGCCGTCTTCACGCCGGCCGCGGACATCGTCTTCTCTGCCGTCGCCGTAGGTGTCCTCCATCGCCAAGTTAGGGCACGGATGATCGAACTGCTCGGCCTCCTCTCCCACTCCGTCTAGCAGTTCTTCGTGTGGTAAATAAAACTTCCTTTTTACGGCCCCTTTGATCCTATAGATTCATCACTTTCTACCACAAGCAGTTTCTGTTCACACAAGTTGGATCTATTTCATAATGCATCTCATAATATGCCTAGTATGTTCACTTATGCTTCACAAAGTAGTTAGATTCTTCACTTGTACTTATTCATGGATTCGTACAAATCTGGAACCAACTCTCTATCTATGAGTGAATGTCTTCGCACTATGAGGTCAATGTCTTCTAAACTGATTTATCTTCAAAATCTTCTGAGAATGCATATGACCTCTTCCCCTTCCCTCGCACCTTAATGCTGTCACAGGTACATGTCCGTGGGAGAATCCCTTGGTTCTCATAGTCTGCATTCGTTTGCAGAATTCTTACAGCATCACATTAACTCTCCCGAAGCCAGTTCTTGTTTGACCAGAAAGCGGAAGCCTTTGAAGCCTTTAAACGTGTTGAAGCCCTTCAGTTTAAGCTTCATGGCACCAGAGAAACCTACAAGAAAGGGTGGCAGACAGCGTCGTGGCAACACCTCAAGAGATTTGCCTCCTGACCTCTATGAGTTGTACAAGATAGATCCAGAGGAGGACTACAATCAGCGAAAAACTCGAATCCAATGGATTCGAAGATATTGGGCAGAACAGTGGTTCAAGTACAGGTTCGTGACCCAGGAGTATGCTGAGAAGAATGCCATCAAACGACCATGGGGAGACATTCTATACAGAAATCTTTAACCCAAGTCCAGAGCTGAAGCCATTGAACAAGGCTTCTATCCTTGCATGGTCCATGGACCGCAGCCTGCGGATGCAGACCCATCTTCATTACTGTGGTGCCGCGATGATAATCTGTTCAAGCGCAACTTTTAGTTTGCTAGGAACTCGGCCAAAGAGAACAAGAAGTCACGAGGCTTAGACTTCAATCCAGGCCCCTCTGATCCTTGTGCTGATGGCACACGCGAAGCTGAACCCAATCTTGTTGGGCCCTTCTACAACCTGGAAGGTCTCATCACTCATATCATGGTTCAAGGGATAGCCGTGGATGAGCCTGCAGATGACGCTGAATCTGATGAAGCGCCTGCACCGCCGAAGCCAAAGAAACTGAAGAAGCCTAAAGCTTCAAAGCCTGCTCCTGCACCAAAGGTCTTACAGGCAAAGCCTCTGGCCACTGCACCTCCTGAACACAGTGTGCAGTATGAAGATTTGTCACGCATCTCCAAGCCCTCGAGAGTAAAGATGCCCTTGCAACCCACCAGCCAAGAATTGACTGCTGCTGCTATTCTGTGCAACGACGCCATTAATCTGTCCAGCGATGAAGATCTTGCAGATGACGCTCTTGAGCAACTGCTCAAGAGCAAAGAAGAAGCAGAAATCTTCAATGAGTTACCTCTCTTTGACATAGCAATCCTTCACAACTTCATTGATGAGTGGTTTGAAACCCCCAATCTCAGCTTTGATGATCTGCAACTTCCAATTGGCCTCAGCGTCGCTTTCACTGGCGCCATTGCTTCTGAGCTAGCTCTAGCTCAGCGCATCGTTGAACGGAAGCAAAAGATCAACTATGAGAAAGCTTAGTTCAAGCAGCACATGGCAAAGCTCAGCATGCAAGATGTCCAGAACTTCAAGACTATGCTGCACGAGCTCAAGGAAGCCTTTCTCAAGAAACGCAAAGAAGCTAAAGGTTCTCGTGAGCGCATGAAGAGTCTGGCTGACAAGTGCGTGCACGCCTACAATGAAGCTGAAAAGCACAAGGCTCTTGGCCGTCCTGGCATCGATCCCAGGATGGCTGCAAAGAAGAAGAAGAAGCCAGCTGTGGCCGAACCCGAAGCAACAAGACAGGAAGCACATCCCATTGTCTTCCCAGCCAGTATGACAGGCTCGAAGCCTAAGGTCCCCACAGTGGCTTCAGAATTAAAGAAGACAAGGGTTGCCGAGGCTGAAGCCAGAAAGAGGAAACATCCTGAAGCTTCTGATGTCGCTCCCTCCAAGAAGAAGCGCAAAACCAAGAAAGATCGGGCTGCTCCCACAGAGCCCCTTATTGTTGAGCCCATCACGGTTGCTCGTCCTGCCTCTTCGCATTAAGAACGACGGATGGTAATTCATGAGCCTGTTTCCATAGAGGCTCCTGAAGCTGAAGACATTCCAGCAGTTGACCCCACCGCTGCTGAAGACATTGGTCACCATGATAATGTTGAAGATGATGAAATCCTTCCTCAGATCGAGCACCAATTGGTATCATCGCCTGTGCTTACGCATAGCGAACTCATCAGCATTGGTCGTCATCTGACGCCAACTGCTCAGGATGCATCGTGGGCTGATCACCCATAGAGACAAGACACTCCAAGCTCTCCCCAACCGCAAGCAACCCCATCAGTGCAAGAAGAGGATGACTTTGAGGCCCAGCCAACTCCATCTTCACAGGCGTTTCCAGCGTTACGCAGGCTTCGCAAAGGACCAAGGCCCCAAGTCCCTCTTTCGAGCGTTTCAGAAGGAGAAGTGCACCACCAATCTGTTGCACATCAGGTGTTCCCCGAAGCCACTCCTACTGTGAATGTTTCCGAGTCTGAAGCTAAAGTTGCTGAAGACAATCCGGCTGCATCAGCCGAAGAAAAATAAGCAGAAGAACGTGTCCCTACTTCCCCCATCACTGAAGAAGCTGTTCCTGAAGTGAATGTGGCAGTGCCTGACCCTCCAGCTCCTCAAGTAGAGGTTGAGAATCCTGAGGCTGCCACCACTAACATCACTGAAGCCAATGACGTGGTCATGGCTGAAGACACTGTGGAGCCTGCACCTAACACTGTGCCAGAGGCCAATGAAGCCAATGATGCACCTGCAACAGATATGCAGCCTGACGCCTCTGTTGATGCCACTGCTCCTGTTCCGCCACCAAGGCCACATACTATTGAGCAAGCATACAACTATGGTCAGCTCATCACTATCAAATGGCCTCTTCTTGTTCCTCCACCTGCTGCTGGTCCCCAATTTGACTATCACGTCGAGCGCAGGCCTCAGGTTCAGAAGACAATGCCAAGGCTTCCTAGGTTTCCAGGCACTGCATCTGCACCCAGATCATTCAATATCAATGGCTTCAAAGCACACAACACCTTCTTCAATAGCGCCAAGAACCCCTACTCAAAGGCAAGAATATCTTTTGATCGGTTTTGGAGCTATCAGCAGCGCAGTTATTACTCATGCATCTTGTACAATCAAGGTCGCATTTTTCCCCATATGCGTCTTGACACTAAAGCCATAACTGGTCTGCCCTATTTGGAAGAAGCGCTAGATTGCTTCAGAGAATCTGGTTTGTTGCAGTTCGTCACTGACAAGGAGCACTGGAACGAAGAATTGCTGCTCCAATTCTATGCCACTCTTCATATTCGTGGCTACAAGAGGGATTCGAAGACTTGGGTCCTTGAGTGGATGACAGGCAATGTTCATCATGAAGCCAAAGCCTTTGATATCATTGAGCTCACTGGCCTGCCCACTCCAGGAGATCTTTATGAACCTGGTTGTCAGCTTCACAGTGCTGCTATGGAAAGCATTTTTCACAAGCCTGAACCCAACATGAGTCAGATGCTTAGCATGATGAAGCCTTTGCCTCCAGATGTTGAATATCCTAAGGAGTTCTTTGTTGAAGACCTTGAGTATCTGCCACGCACTATCTATCACATCATAAGGTGAACTCTCTGGCCCATCAAAGGACATTCTCCACATGCAAAGCTGGAAGGTGCAATGAAGACTTTGGTCTTCCATATTCTTCACGGCAAAAGCTTCAATGCACAAGACTTCTTCATCCGCCAACTTGCTGCATCCGGATCTGATCTCTTTGGCTTGAAGTTTTACGCCCCATGGATTATGCGTCTGATCAAACTACACTCAGCTATCACCTATCAGCCCTCTGCTCGCAATCATCGGATTTTTCTGCCTGACGTCGACATGTCAGTTGAAGCCATCTATCCAGAGCCTGCCAAGGAGCCCCTTAGTCTTCAGAATGCTGATAAGCAAAGTTTCACTCACCACATTGAAGGTGACCCAGCAGTCACTCGTGTTTATCCTCTGGCTGGTACTACCCGTGCACCTCATCGTGCCCTCACTGAAGCCACTGAAAGCACCATTGCACAACGGCCAAAGAAGCGATCCCGTGTTCTCAATGACCGAGAGCTTCTGGTTGCCCTTCATCAGAAATAGGATAAGCATCATGACTGGCTGAAGCGCCAAATGCAAAGCCTCTTGGTGGACGTAAACAGGATTCGCAACCTTGCCACCAAGAATGCCTTTGTCGCCCATGAAACTTGTCAGCGTACATGGAAAAAGTGCTGACGCTTATGTGTTCTGAAGATGATCTTCAAGAGGATGGTTTCTCTGAATGCTTCAAGTTTGACTAAACACCTCCAAGAAGGACCTTGCTGCGGCGTACTCCGTCTCTTGAAGACTCTGAGTTCTCCTCCTCTGCTGCAACAGTGAATGCACGTGTCATCGATGATGAAGACGATGCTACTTCACCACCTTCAGCGTGAATCACCACTGCACCGAGTTCGTCTGCACCGCCAACCAACTCCGACGACCCTGCTGCTTCACCAACTCCTCATGGGAACGAGTAGGTGCTCTATGTCTTCAAACCTTTTTGGTCCTTACTGACAAAAGGGGGAGAAGCATATGAATTTGATAGTCTTCAAGCGGGTCCATATGGGTAGTGGTTTTATATTTTGCCTAGTGTTTACAACTCTCGCGTTTTGATACATTTGGTTCTTTGAGTTGTAACACTCAAACTCAATGGCCGTCTGCTACTTATTTGCTTTTCTGTGATGCGATGATAAATTCCACATGTGCGACGATAAATTCCGCACTTAGATCATTTTGCAGACGTCCATTTTTCATTATGCATGTCATTATCTTCACATACTTTTCATGCATGATGAATTGTCATCATAAGTTGAAGAGGATCTCCACAAGTACAACCTGCCATGTGCATTTGCATACCAAAAGCAAATTACTTATATGCACATCTTCAGGGGAGCCTTTGACACTTATGAAGACAATAACCTATCCTTTACAATTTCACATATTTTATTCCCCGTTGAAAACTTCAGCCAGTTTGTCATCAATCACCAAAAAGGGGGAGATTGTAAGTGCATCTAGTGCCACCCCTAGTTGTTTTTGGAGTATTGACGACAAACTTGGTTGAGGGACTAATGTGTTTGTGAGAATTGCAGGATAACACAGGTAGAAGTCCCTCATTGATTCGGTTTTCCTACCATAGATGACCCCTAAAAATGTATGAAGACATTGAAATCAAAGGTGGTATGTGAAGACATTCACATTGAACACTATGACAAGAGAAGACATCGCATGAAGACTATGGAGCGGGAAGACTTAGCAGTTTCGTCGTTCTGTGTTTTTCCTTGTTGAGTCATAGGAACCACCGTACTGTTAAGTGGGGTCCAAGAGAACCAGTCAGAATAACTGAAGTGATGCTTAACCAAAATCCTATGTCTTTGAGTGAAGACTATGAGAGCAAATCTTGTCCAGAGTTGGATAAGTCAGCTTTGCTTGTAGCCCAAGTAAAGTTGCCGTGTGTGTTTGAAATCTGACCGTTGGAACACGTCTTAGTTCCTTAGTGACCAAAGGTCATTTCGGACAAATCAGGTCAGGTTGCCTAGTGGCTATAAATAGCCCACCCCCTACAACCATAAACGGTTGGCTGCTCAGAGTTAGTGCACGGCTTTTGTCGTTTGAGAGCAACCCACCTCGAAGCCTTTGAGAGA